>NW_005841833.1:291209-296736 GCF_000455745.1 Alligator sinensis | reverse complement strand
GGGGGGGGGGATTTAAGGACATGGATGCCATAACTGGTTTTTCATTACTGTAATGAGAGTGGAGTGAATTAACCCAATTTACTGTAGAAACTAAAGCAAGAGGTGCTTATGATGCCCAGCTTATTGATTTATGAAGCTGAGTTGTAATGCAGCCAGTTGGAAGCCCCAGAACACGTTCAGATTTCCATTACAGATGTGTTGACTTGCTTACTTAATAATCAGTGCATTAAAGTACAAAAGCTAACAACAAGTTTATTAGGCATTTATTATCAGGGGGTGCCGTAGCTAGACAGGCAAACATTAAGTGCGTTCCTTTGATTTATTTGATACCTTGGTGCCAAATCCATTGTAAACTAACTCAGCATTAACTTTGCATAAATTCGTTTTCGCCTTGCTCGGCTATATTTGCACTTCTTTTCCCTGTGAATATCTCTTAAATATGTTTATAGCTTAAAAGGTTTGAGCCAGTGAGGTAACTAGTGTAAAATAAAAGTCCAATTTGAGTGCTGAGACTCTCTGATAAAGAGAGATTGGATGTGGATGGGGATGTGTGCACATCTGTTAACCTCTGTGGTGTTTTGAGGAGCAGGGGTTTTTTTGGATTAATGCTAACAGTCATTCCAGCACTAATCTGTAAACTCTTTGTGGTAGAGGCTGTCTTTTTTTTTTGTATATATGCATTGTCTAGCATGCTAAGTCCTTGTCTATTTTTGGTCCTCCCAAGAAGAGCCAGCATGGTATTAATAACAGCTGGTGCCAGTATTGAGATCAGTGGTGCAGGAAAATGCAGCTAATTTGCAGAAAGGTGGATTCCTTTCTGTTAGTGCACTTGGGATATTAGGGTGCATCTACAGCGTGCTCCGGTGGCATAGCGATCACGTGGGTCTGCACATGGTCAGGAGCTATGCCGCTATATAGTGGCGCGCCCCCCCCCCCAGTATGGTGCGCCACTACAGCGACATAGTGGCAAAATCTAACCATGTGCCATGTGCATGGCTCAGCAACCGCCCATACTGCACCATGCTTTAGTCCATCTGGCAGGTAGTACTAAAGCACGGCGCCATAGCAATGTCGCTGTATGGCAATGTGTATACACTCCCATTGAGACCCAAACTGTGCAATCTGCAGTTGCAGTTCATTATGGGGACAATTACACAGCCCATCTGTCTTATTCATTGGAATAGCTCTACTGGCTTCAATGGGACTTAATATAAGGATTTATTATAAATGAGGGTCACAGACTGAGCCCATGATGAGTGAAGAGTGTCGTGCACGAATTGTGACTAGCACAAGCACTTGACCCCCCCCTCCCCCCAATATACTTAAAACTGTAGACTGCCATGTATATTTTATACAAAATTTGAACATATAACCTGTGGGAACTTGCGCATAGGGACGAGAAGGCTAGCTTCCATTTCAGTTCATTCTTTTATACAATTTGTTCTGTGTGCCTTTTCCCATGATACTTGTTACGGTGCTTGCTGTGAAATATTGCAGTCATTAAGACCAATCTGCAAACTTTTAGCAAGAAAGCTTACCTTAAACTCAACCACAAGTGGCTTGACCTCAGGAACGACTTTTTTTGTCTCTTTGGTAAGCAAATCTGAGTTGCTCTGAAAGTTTTTTGGGTCTCCAAAGTTTTGTAAGAATAGTACAGCTAGGGTTTATGATGTAAAATCTCCTTAGGAAACAACTTTGGTGCTTGGATTCCCTCTTTTACGTGCCGTCTAAGACTTTTATGCTGGATTTCTTGTTTTCTTTTAGACAATCCCTAAATTAGTGGCTCCCCAAGCTTTTCTGGTGACCGCACTTAGTACAACCCCATAGGTGCAGTTACCACTGGTGGTTTGCCTATAGGTGCAGGAGGCAGCGACTTGCCGAGTTCCACGGGTTCCATAATTGCTGTTCATGTGTCCGCTCTGATCTTGTGATAAGTGAAAGCTTGAACGGGGGCAGTTTAACCCTGGTTCATTCAGGGGTAGGTTGCTCAGCTTCAGCTCTCACTTTGGGGGTGTCTGGGGCATAGGGAGGGTTCCTATGGAGCAGTACAGCACAGTCCCACTCACCAGACCAGTGGGAACTGTCCATGCGGATGCAACGAATAGGGACTGGGACTTAACTCTATGCAAGCTGCTCCATAGGATAGGCAGTAACACATAGTAATTCATTGTCCTTCTGCCCTCGATTACACTTCGGTGAGAACTAATTGGAGACAGCTACTTCTGAATAAAACAGGGCTATGTTGTTCTGTATTCGCTTTTGCTTACTACAGGCTGGGAGCACGCACAGGGACAGTTGCCATCAAGCGGCTGAGGCCCAATAAAGCCCTCGTTTTAATCATTACAGGAGTTGGCCTGATTTCCTGAATCACCAGGGGAATGAAGGGGGTCATGGGGACTGCTGGCTCCCCATGTCGGGAAATGCCGCTTAACACTGTGAACAGCCCCGTGCAGGGACATAAAAGAGTGTGGAGAGGGGGCTGCAATGCTTCCCCCCAGCCATTCACTTGCTCGATGTCCCGGGCATTGTATCCACTCCTTGTCTCGAAAGATTGCTCACAGCTCACGCTGCTATCTCTGCTAACTTACCCAAAGGCCTGGGATACAGAGGCCCTCGCTATGATATTCCTACTCCATCGAGTCCATTAGACAGCTTTTCAGACACAGGACAGGGGGTTGGGCATACTGCACCTTTTCTGCCAGCACCGAGCTGTGCTTCGGGGGGGGGAGGGTGCCAGCCTGAATCTGTAGAGTTTGACACAACTCTGAATTTCCCCAGTTTAACAAGCCAAAAAGCCCACATCCAACCACCTAGGAAGGATGGAGTTCTTGTCTCAGTTACTGAGATGCTAGAGCTGGATGTGGTTTAGCTCTGCAAGTAGCTGGCTATTTTGTTGGGTGCTAAACACTCACAATGTGCTCAGGGCTGCACAAGCACAGTCTCAGTGCCTGCCCAGGGAGCTTTCAGCCTGCACGTGCACGGACCTCGAGAAATTCAGCGACTTGGCAGCGAATGGATAGTGAAGGTGTTTTGGTCTTGAGATTCCCCTTCCCCTTGCTTCTGTTAGGTAATTTTCTTCCAGGCAGATTTCACAGAGATCTAACCAGTGTTTCATTTTGTCAGATAAGCACTCTTCTTAATGGTGTACCATTTAATTTCTTTAGTGTCAAGAGGAGGAAATAAGTTATTCCTCTTTTTAAAAGAGTGATTTAAGTAGGGAATAATGAATGCAAAATGCTGTAGTTAAAAATCAGCAGATAAACTGATGGATCATCTGTCACTCTTGAGCCCTTGCTATAAAGGAAAAGTATATAATCATTTTTTTTAAGTAAAAATGGTAATGATGAACTTAGAGCATGTTGGCTGAGAATGGATTAATAATGAAAACTGTTATTTCTCAGTTTATCAAGTGGATAACACCTAGAAACTCCTGGCTATCCAAACGCATTGTTGGAGAAAGTTGGAATGATTTTTCAAGCATCTTTTAAAAGACCTAGCAGAAGAGACAATAGACTTTGAAGGTTTGGGGTCTATTTTATTTCCTGCTTCACTACACCAGACATATGCTGGCAAATCTCCATTAGATTCAATGCTGATTCACTGGTAAGGAAAAATAGACTTTTGTGTTTTGGTAAATGATTCAAAGCCAGCGTTTCCCAGCAGTTATCACATACATCTGAATTACAACAGCATCAGGCTGGTGTCTCACATGGATTGACAGTGATGACTTGGCAAATGTTGACTCTTTCTTATCGACCATGGCGTTTTTAACTTAGATGGATTTACTGATGGCAAATTGTTGTGGGGTTTTTTTCTTCCATATAAGTGTCTTGTGACTACCAACAAGCAAATTAGGAATGGAAAGGACTGAATGAGGCACATCTTGTAGCTGGTTCCTCACAGTCCAGGTGCGAGTGCCTCGATGGCTCGGCCCTTTGCAGTTCTGGTCTGGAGGGACATCTCTCTGGTTTTTGTAAGGTCTAGGTTTATATCTTTTTGCAGAGCAGGAAGACTTTTGAAACCTCAGAAGTGTTTCTGGGACAGGAACACTGATTTCTACCCTGCTCTGCGTCTCATACCAGCCACGTATCAACACGCGTTGTTGATTGCATTGCTGTTCTAGTCATTTCTCATTAATCTTTAATACAGGGACACAGTAACACAGAGGTTAAGGCTTCTTGCTGTGGATGCAGAGATGAGAGTTTGACCCTTATTCCAAACTAAATCGGAAGACCACCCTCCTTCCCATCTTGTCATTTGGTTTGAGGAGTGAGAAGTAGCCAAATAATGCATTTCCTGGCTAAAGAAATGGGCATGGCTTAGCCATATTAGCCCAATGGGCGCTCTGTAATCCTGAAAATCCGGCCCGCGTTGAGTTGACTGAACAGGAACCGACAGAGTAAGTGCTGAGGACTCGAGAAACCTGTGTAATAGTAAATGGCAGTCTTCTTACAAAGATCTGGCTGTGGTCTTAAATTGCACCCTTTGCTTTGCTAACAGAAACTGCTAGCATGATGAAAGGGTTGAGAGGAGAATTTCCAGCCTTTACATGGCAAACACCTGGCTAGTAAAACCATCTATATCAGTGATGCTGCAGTGTGATAAAGCGGTGTTGTCATCAGGGGTCACATCAGCCCTTGGCCTTTGTGTATATACACCTTCTTTCTTGCCTGTAGCAATCCTGAACAGCGGCGCTGATTCCCCAAGTCCTCCTCTTCCATACAGTCTTCACTGTGGCTACAAAAGGTCTACAGAAGCCATCCACGTTGTGGTGCTATTTATTTTGCAATGCGAAACCAAGGTGGAGAATGTTGCCTGATTGCAGTAACATCGCCCTTTTGTGCCACAGCAGTTCAGCCGGTGAACAGAGCAGGTCTAATGAAGGGCTGCAGCTCCCCAGCCCGGTTCCGTCGGCACACAATTAGCTAAACTCTTCATTTCTAATTACTTGGGTTTTATGTCGTGGCGCTGCCCCCAAGCCAGGCGAACATATGCACTTTACAAAAAGACTATGGTGACAAAACGTGACATGAATATGTTATTGGGAAAATGAAATTGCAGGCTATGTTTTCAGGCGAGTCGGAGCTGCCCAGGCATTTGTGCATTTACTCCTTTAAGACGGTGTTTAAAAACTCTGCCAAGCGCTGTTCTTTGTATCTTATGGAACAAATCCTTCTTTGGTCTTTTTTTAATTAGCAGTAAATATCATACCTAGGAGAAGTAGTAGGTGGATGAGAGGGGGATTTGTTCGAGCCATTTGAATGGGAAAAAAAAAAGAATTGATCACCTGGGGCGGGGCAATTGTGCTTTTGCCTCTCCGTATGCAGTGACCCCATAAGGTTTTCAGTTTGGCAGTAGGATAGTCTTGCATTTTATTTATTTGATGAGGAGATGGCTGCTGGACCGCGTTCCTCCTCCTGCCTCCCCCCACGAGCTCCAGCAGAGATCAACAGAAGTTATGTGTTGATGTGAACTGTAATTCTGTTTCAGCCATGATTATATGTCAGTCTGCTGTACACTGTAAGTG
>NW_005841833.1:289822-291178 GCF_000455745.1 Alligator sinensis | reverse complement strand
GATGAGATTCTGTAGCTTTTAATCCTGTACATAGGGATTTAAAAAAAAAAAATTTTTTTTAAACAAAGCAGGGTAACAAACAGGAGCTGCGGGTTTACTTTTATTCTCTTCTTTCATTAATGACTCTCGCTTAAATACAGACATAGAATGTCTTAGGAGCGACCAGTTTTCTCTCCGTTTAATGTTGAATCTCCCAAACTCGAAACTCCATTTAGAGGGTCACACTGGCTCAAAATTGGCAGGTCATTTAGAGGGTCACACTGGCTCAAAATTGGCGGGGTTGGCCTCTGAGCAGGGGAGAATTTTCCAATAAAATGCGAATCTTAAATTCAATTTAGAGCTCCCTATGATAAAATGAACTGCAAGTTTATTTATAGTCTAGCTTGTTACATTTTTCATTGTCAGCATAAGCTTTTTCCTCCATAATATATTATTGAACCAAAGAAAGAAACTATTCTTTTATCTGTTAGCGCCGATGCTTGTAATTCACCCCGTTGGTTTTCTGTGCTGCTTTTTTCCTAGCGTGCTTCTTCGACTTGCATGGCACAGAAAACTTAATTGCTCAGGTCTGATATACTTTTTCTTTTCTATTCCTGGCAGCAGTGTAGGTTGCTGAAGCATTACGTGGGAGATGCCTTCTGGAACATGCTCCATCCCTTACATGTGGGAGATGGCAGGGTTAGGGTCCAATTCAGGTACAGCCTTTAGCTAGTTTTGGACACTTCCTCTACAGGAAGCTGTCAACTCCCGAGCCACTTGCACAAGTAGAAAATGCTTTTTTGTGAGGCCCAGGTGCTGCAAAGTCTCTGTATCACGCGTGGTCCCCGTTGAAATCCATGAGATGATTTCAGGGAGTGGGACCCTGTGTTGAACTCTGTCACTCTGCCAAAAACATACCCTTCCAGGAGGGAATCTAGTCATGATCTGGAGGCACCAAGAGATGGAGAAGACCTCATTTCCCTTGGGAGTTTGTTTCAGTGGGTGATCACCTTCCATGTTACACTGTATATTAGAATATAGTTTCCCATTTCTAATTTTAGTTTTCTGGCTTTATTTTGCAGCCATTAGAATATTTCTTATTCGTTAGCATTAGCGACATGGTTGGAGCTCAGTAGAGCGCAAGCACACAGGTGGTTTATGTCTCAAATAGCTGAACGACTTTAGACTGGATACTTCCATGCACCAGGCCCGATTATCATTATTGTGTTTGGTGAAGCCTGACCCAGATCTTTGGGGGTGCAATTATTTAAAGTTTTACAATGGAGCCAGTTTTCAAAATCTAGCTGTAGATATTTTCAGGGCATGCGATAGGAAAGCAATAGCATACCAACAGTGTGATGTTACAATTCAAAGCAT
>NW_005841833.1:277245-289791 GCF_000455745.1 Alligator sinensis | reverse complement strand
CTGCTGGGCAGAAATCCAGTGCAAGATTAGACCTACTGCTTAAGGCTAGGGAGGGACTCACGTGAAGCATAGCTACAGCTGCGCACAAGGTGAATGTAATCTGGAGTCCCATCTACACACTCCCGGGTTACAGCATATCTAATGGCCCTGGGACCTTGACTCTTAGCGCCCTGTTGCCAAATCTCAATTTTGTCATGATCTTCATGATGCTAAGTATTTTTCTGAAGTCTTCAGCTCCTGGAGTCTTGTGGTTAAGAGGGTAACTCAGCTTTTCATATTATGCAGAAAGTAAGATCCTACCCTTGGGATTCGGGTGCAAGGCCAAAAAAAAGGCAAAGATTATTTAAAAGCTCTTATTAATTTTCAGGGTCTGATTCACGCTTTGAATGTGTGGAGCTGGTGTTAGTGGTGAACGCTTCTGCTTTGGTGTGTGCTGAACTATTGCATTCCTTGCTGTAATGCATGAGGCTTTTTATGATATTTCCAAAGCAGTCAGGATTGATCCACCCTCTGAACGTGACCGCACGATCTTCTACTGTGGCAGATAGCCACGAGGAGCACAGGCTTGATGACGTTCTCGTTATTACTATACCATTAACACAAGCACTAAGCTCTGAGGATCCCTACCCTGCTAATGAGTATTTCTGTGGTTTACACTAATCACTGTACTGGGAATCAGGCCAAAAAGAGACTTCAAGTACAATATTTTCTTTTTCTTGAATTTTGCCATGTGATCTTACGCATGCCTCGGTATTTTTGGGGTCATGGTTAGATTAAAATCGGGGTTTTCCCTTTTAACATATGCAAATCAGAACTTTTCAGTCCCAGACGATGCTATACTGCTCTTGACATGAGTGAAGCAAAATGCTGCCAGGGGAAAAAAAAAAGGCAGTAATATTCTATTTTCCTGATTATATTTTATTATGGCTTTGTAAGGTATCTTAATCACCAGGCCAACTCTACCCAAGTGAGAAGTCTCCTAAAACAACTTTTTGCTTGTGTCATTACTTTATTACTTATAGAGTGCCATTGGCGTTCATGCCACTGTATGGACCTATAAAAGATTAAAATCCTGTCTCAAATTGCTTAAAAGTTCTGCTGTTTTAGCAGCAGTCAGAATTTGGTTCTATATTAGCTTTGCTTTTAACCATCCTGTATAAAAATCCTCATTATACTGCAACTGAAAGAAATGAGCTATTATTTTCAATGATAAATGATGTATTAAAGATGCTAGGTGGCAGTGCTACAGACTGGATTCCTCTGTTCAGCGGTAGGATGGAACGATGTAGTGCAAGATATTGCAGTGATGCCCTAGATATATGCCTACACCCTGGCCTGGTAACATGCTCTCCAGATGTGAGTCTCTTTGGCCTATTCAGTCCTTCTCTTTTGAGAGAACCCCCACCACATGGCTTTCTAGTTGGCTTTCATGATGTGGATAATATCCAATCTGAGATGGGGAAAATCAATAACTCATTTCACGTAGGGAACCAAATAGTGTTCAGATGGTAATGACTCTTGGCCACCATAGGCGTATGCTAGGTTTGAACTGGTGACCTAGAAATGAAAAGCTCTATATCCCATTATCGGTTCTTTGTTCTTCAGAATAGATATTTTAAGTAGATATTTAGAGGCCTGTTTTTAGTCATGCACTCAGGAGTGATTTCTATACCACTTACAGAGATCAGGCAGTTAATTCT
This sequence comes from Alligator sinensis, assembly GCF_000455745.1. Classification (NCBI taxonomy): domain Eukaryota; kingdom Metazoa; phylum Chordata; order Crocodylia; family Alligatoridae; genus Alligator; species Alligator sinensis. The sequence continues at coordinate 288,091 of NW_005841833.1, read as the reverse complement.
TCATGTGATACTTTAGACATCTTCTCTTTACAGTTTAGGGGACTGGATCTGTAAGAGATACCCATGACCAACATGCATCTTTCTGAGTGAAATACACTCATCTGTACCTCTCTGTCTGTCTCTTTATCCACCCTTGCTTCAAAACTCTTTAGAAATGCTTTTATTATAAGTATCTTCATTATAGCCTTGCCGCTTAGTGTATTTATGCATGTAAGACTGGACCTGCAGTTTTGTTTATAGTAAAATGTGAGTAAATTTCCACTTGTACACAGGCAAATTAGCCATTTCAAACCAGTTGCATAAAAGAAAAATACATCTATAACCTGCCCAAATAATTTAACAGAATTATATGTATAAACATAAAATTAAAAGCAATTTTCTGAAGCTCATGATTACATTGATTTTGTTTGCAGCACACCTGCGTGTACTGACTTATCATATTCCATCACTTACGTAGTAAACTATGTCCTACAGCATAATGTGACAGATGCAAATGATAGTGTTACAAAAATTCAAAGCAAGGATATTTGAAAAGATAATATTTGGAACACTTATTTTACTAAAAACATGGTTCAGGCCCCATTATTCATTAGAGGGATTTTTAAAAGAACATAAATCAGGCACCAGAATTTCAGTGAAAATGGCTTAAATTTTGTAGGCTGCTTTGAAAATCCTGTCCAAAGGTCTTCCGGGTAGGAAGCAAATAGAATTGCTCTGGTAAGTCTGGTCGTGTTCCCATTGAAGGTTAATTGCAAAGTTGCCATCGGTTTTATGGAAAACTGGAACAAGCCTTCATGCCTTAGAAGAAGTGTAAGAGAGCAGCAGGCCATCTTTTGCTTGTAGTCCTGCGTACAGAGGAACACAAGATCAAGTCTACCTAGGGCTTTGCAGGTACTATGCATTTCCCTTTGCACAAACCCAGCAGAGAGCTGGATGTGTCTGTTTATAGAATTAAGTCAAAGACACAGACCTCACTTAGAGACTTGGGGGGATTATGCCCTCCCCCACCCCTCTGCCTTACCCAGACACCTCAGCATTAGCTAGCAGACCACATTTTGGCTATAGTCCTTGCTGTGGGAAATGGCAAAGGCAGACCGGCTTTTTGGAGCTAATGAACAGGTAGCTTAATGTCCTTCCTTGGAAAAGCTGTTTAAGAAGAGCCTGAACTAATGAGGCTTTGTTTTCTTAATGGGTTGACGAACACTGAGTTAGGGGTGATAACAATTCCTTGCTGGGCGGCAGCCAGGGAGGTGAGATATTAATCAGAGTGTCCTGTCTGGGCCTCTCCATGCACCCCTCAGCTCAGCCCTGTGTAAGGGAAGGGAGGGCTGCTCTAGCCTGAGTCACTACAGGCATGTGCCTGAATTTTTTCAGTCCAGAGGGGATGTGTGTGCAGTTACAAAGTGATTTAGCCTAGCCAGGTTATACTAAGATGCAAAGATTGAATCAATTCAGACTCAGGCTTTTTGAATGTCTGTCCCCAGCTTTTACCAGTGCTAACAATTCCAGATGGAAATAGAAGGAGTAACTTTCTTGTATTACACTGGAACATGGCTGTTTAGTGTCTGGGTGAAGCATGAGCCTGTATTCCTTACACAGCTGTGTGAACAGGGAAGACAGAACTCTTGTGTACCAGCAGTTATACTTCTAGCTTTTGATTGTTCTCATTTCCTTTCTTTTTATTTTCTTTGTTACTTGTCTTTGGCTCCGTGTAACATATAGGCTAAGTACAGACAGTCAGAAAGCCCGAGGCTGAATCGATTCAGTCTTTGAAGGTTAGTTTGAACTGCACAGATTAAATTGAAACAGAAGGGAGCAGACATTTACCTTTGATTCAGGAAATGCAGCCACATGCTTGCAGTGGCTTAGGCCAGAAGCCGGGGGGCACTAGAGCACCCGTGTGCTAGGCTGTGTGTTTACTACTACTTCCTGCTGCCCCCGAGGTCTCTGGGATTTGCAGTCCAAAATCAGAGCAGCAGGACTCTGCAGGGTTGCTGATCACTTCCTCTTCCTGCTTCCAGGTGCCTCTGGGATTTGTAGTCCACACTTGCAGCCAGCAGTAAGTTGAGCAGGGGAAGGGGTGTTTAGTAGGGCTGTGCGAAACAGCACTGTTCTGTTTCGCCTTCAGTTTCGACAGTTCAAAGGAACAGCGTTCCGTTTCGAATTTCATTTTGATTTGAAACAGCTGTTCCGCTTTGTTCTGTCGAAACTGAAAGTCTGTTTTGATGCTGTTTTGACGTTTCGCTGGGGGTGGGAAGTCAGCCCAGCTGGGCTGACTTCCCACCCCCAGGGCTAGATCGCACAGGGGGCAGCAAGTCAGCCCAGCTGAGTTGACTCTCCATCCGTGGAGCTAGATCGGGCTCGGGGTGGAGAGTCCCGATCTAGTGCATCCCCAGCCGGGCTTGCCCTCCTCCCCTCCCTCCCCCTTGTCAGCCAGCCCTCACTGCTCCAGCTAGAGAGCAGAGGGGTGGGGCCAGCCCTGCTCTCTGGAGCAGACAGCACAGCTCAGTCCAGGGCTGGAAAGTATGCTGGGATGCCGCGGACTCTGATTTAACTTGAACCAGGAAAGAGTCTGGAACAGAAGTTTCATGAACCAGTTTGTCCCAAGTCAGTTAAGTCTGATACTGCATTCAACCAGGTATATCTTAAACCAGTTTCAGCCATTTTGAAACTGGTTTATATTCACCGCACTTCTGTTCTGTTGTAGGTTTAAACCAGTTTCTGATCATGTAAACCGGTTCATGTGTAACTTCTGCCCCTAGCCATAGTCATGGTTCTGTATCAACACTTGTATTTTGCAGCATTGCACCTTCTGTTTAGGTTGCTATATCCCTTTGATGGAAATAGGCAACTATTGGACACAATCTTGTTATCTACAGTCCCGAGTCTGCAATATCAGGTCTGACATCCCTATTTGGCAGCCAGGCTCCCTTGCCTCACTGGCAAAGCTCCCATTGACTCTCTGTATGAGCATGAGGGTGTCCAAGCCCTAACCCTAGTGTAGAAAGTGTTAACTTTTGGTTCTAGAAAGGGTTGAACCAGTTCAGAGGCTTCCTCTATATGTTACAACTATTGTGCAAATAACAGGTTAACTGTGCAATTAAACTGTGACCAGCTACATGTGCAAAGTATCTATCACATCTTAAGAAGGTCCAACTGATTATAAAGTTAGACCTATAAAGTTGTACTAACTTTATAGCTGTTTGCTGTCCAGCTTTAATTTGCACATGTAGCAGGGTCTTGAGGGGCATGTTTGTGCTTGGGCCAAGTATGCAAAGCCATGCTGGTATAATATGAAGAGCAGCCACATTGGTTTAACCAGCAGGTTTAATCTGAAGAGCAATCAGGGACTGAGTAAGGCCTGGTGCTCTGCTGAGGTTGGTAGAGGGATAAATACCTGTGAAAAGGGTAGCAGCCAGAGGTGGCTTGTGAGTCTTTGGAAAGGCCTATGTACTTGGAGAACAGGACCAGCAATAGGTCCTGCTAAACAAGAGGGAAAATCACATGGCAAGATTTACTGTAGAGTCCACAGGGAAGAGCTGAAAAGACCTTGGGAGGTGGGAAAGGCAACCGCCTTTTGTTGACTTGGATGCTGGAAGGGGAGATCTTGGCCAAAAAGGGGTCACTTGGGAAGTGTGGTGCATACCAAGCAGAAAGGCTACCAAAGCTCTATCACAATCATGTGAGTGGACTATTGGGCACGAGGTTATTAGCATGCTTTTGGTGGGAGTGTTACTTGTAGAAGGCCTGAGTGCAAGAGGGAGAAGACTTCAGGAGCTGTGCTCTGGCTTTTTCCTGTGTTAGGACTTGACCTCACACAACTTCTGGGTTGCTGTTTATTCCCTTTATAGAGCCCCGGGAGGGAGACGAAGTCTGACTCAAAAACCTCCGGCCAGGCTATTGCAGGAACAGCACAGCGAGGTTCTGGCCTTTGCTGGGGGCTGAGGGTTATTTCACAGGCTGCTCTGCTGCATGAAGTCTTCAGCAGTGTTAGGACACCATCTCCTATAGCAGAATTTGTGAGCAAATGTTAATCGGTCTGGTTGGCATTGGGCATGTTATAAGCAACATAGACATCTCCTCCCTCTCCTGCTGATGCATCTTGCCCTCTCGATGTTAGCAAATCTCAGAGACTGTAGTCCCCCGTCGTTCATTCAGAGGCTACCGGTCATGCTGAACGATACCAGGTGACGTGATGGCTTTGTGATTTGCACAAATGTTTTGCAAGTGAGGCTTTAAACTACAGGGATCATAGGAATTGTAGTCACAGAACACTGCTAAAGGGAGTTAATACCCTTCCTGACCACGTGCCTCGCCTGGAGGGACCATTTTATGTGTAACACTAGTGGAGAGAGTGATACTCTGCTGCTGAACAGCGTAGAATAAAAAGACTAATGCGCACAATGTTAAATGGTGTCTTGGGTTTTGTTGGGTCCTTATTCATAAAACACAACGAAGTAGTGACAAGGATAAACCTTGTCAGCTAAAAGAGCTGCTTGGGAATAACGGAGAGTACTTAGTGTGTAAAACAAATCAAATGTTGAAATCCTCCCTTCCCAAGGCAAGCACAGAGGGGATTTAACCAGTGCAAATGAGTGTATTTTGCAGAAAAATGGCTGCAGGCGTGCACGCGTACAAGGTGGATCTTAGGAGGGGAGTGGCTGTCCCGGGTCGGAGCATGGTTCTGTTGAGTTTAGTGTGGTGCTATAAGCAGATGACACTTCACAAGAAGGGACCAAAAAAAAAGTTCCTGCATGACAGCTGCAGGTGCCCATGCTGTGCCCTGAAACCCAGGGCTTAGCTGACCTCATTTTCTTACCTGGCACTTCCAAAGCAGGGTTGGTAACATTCATGAAAACCCGTCTGACCTGGGACCTCTTGCAACAGGTGGACTCCAGACTGTTTCCTCCTCCTGTTTTTGTTATGTAAGGTGCCCCGTCACTGAGAGTGGTTTGCCTTCACACTATTTGGAAGCCATTGCCTATGGTCACTCACCTTGTGCTCTTCCATGCTAGCCTGCTTGTGGTGGTTTGAAGACCTTTTCGACTGCTTGGTAGGCGTTAGGCATCCTTTGCTTAACTGTCCCATCCTCAATATGTTGCACGGTTCTGCATACTGGAGGGTGCTGCCCTTTGCTGCACAAGTGCATTTCATCCAAATGAAGATTTCCACTGTGCAGAAGGATTCCTGTTTAGCTGGCATGCACCTTCACCCCACCTCTCGAAGTGCTCCTCCCTTTTGCACAGGGTTGACAGAACCTCCTTTTTCTTTGCCACTGGATCTAGCAGACAGCTTCTTGGCTTCGTTTTCAGTTTGTCCTTCATTTTGGTTTCTAACCATTTTCACGCCTTTCTTCAAGGTCCACATCACTGTTTGGGCCAGCAGCAAATGACGCCTTTCTGCTATCGAGCCGAGTTTGCACAACAGTCACCTATTTTCAGCAGAGCCAGCACCACGCCCCCTTTCCACAACTAATGCTGCTGTATTTTAGCAGACCAAGTGGAAAGGTCACATCTTCCAAATATAGAAATGTTCAGACAATCTGCTCTGAAGACACAGTGGCTCACTAAATCAGCCGGGTTATCTTCTGTCTTGAACCACGTTTAGGCATTTGAACTTGTGCAAAGGGAGTCGGGAAAGAATTCAAGGGCGTCCGCCCCCCTACTAACTCATTATGGGGCAGCTGAAATCCCCAACTGTACTTGCACCAGCTGATTTTTGGTGCGTCTTCCTACGTCCTTTTTTGGGTTTAATATTGGAATGTACTGTTGTCATTGCCTGGCAAACCCCTCTCTGCGAGAATGACACGTTCCCTAACTGCAAGTCCACAGAGCAGGGGGTTGGACTAGATGACCTCCTGAGGTCCCTGCCAGGCCTAACTTTCTGTGATTCTCTGAATCCAAGTTGGATGTGGTGTGATGTGATGCAGGGGAAAGGAGCAGGAGAGAAGTTGGCAGGAAGGAGGTGATTTAACTCAAAGAAGCCCAAGACTTTCTTTCTCTTCTTTTATTAATTATTTTAAAGAAATGTTGAACATTGGGGATTGGCATTAGAGTTATGCCTTATCTATGTTTGAGTCTGCAGTGTATTCCTAATATGACATTGCCTTTTCTTTCACTTAGATTGCAAGCCAAGTGCCTGTTAATCAGCAGCCCTCTTTGCCCTGGGGCTATCGTCTGCTGGTATTTAAGGTTTCCCTCCTCTAGAACTTGATGCATCCTCATGGACTAATTCCTCCTATCTTAGCTTTTCTAAACCCTTGGGTGTGATTGTCCGCAACCAACGTGCATTCGATAAGCAGGATACCTGTGGACTTAGGATCTGAATCCATCACAAAATATTACAGCTTCATCCAAGGAATCCAGCAGGAAATCCAACCAACCTGACGGCTTAACCGTCTTACATTGCCCGTATGGGAATAATTAGGAAATTTATTGAAAGAAACTTGACCCAAGATTGTTTTTCGTTAGGTTTGTTTGTACTCCAGGACAAACAATAAAAGAAGCCTGTAAAGCTAGCCACCAGTTATGGTATACGTGCAAGTTGGAAAGAGCCAGAAGCAACATAATTCAAAAGACGAAGCCACTGGCTAATCAATGGCAGGCTGTTTTTGTTGCGGTCACAGAAATCATGAGCCAGACTCATGCTATTACAGTGATGCACAGAGGTGTCAGCGTAATGGATTTGGGCACTTGGCATATACAGTAGGGGTGTAAAAAGGCAAGGGCATGATGTGCAGGCCTCCAGGACCATGCTTCATTTTAGGGATTTTATTTTTATATGGCTGAGACACAGGATACTCACTTTTTGTGGCTAAGGTGAGAGCTTTATATCCTGGCCTATTATCATGTCCCCCAAGGGAATGCTGCTCTTCTCTTCACATTACAGGGTTATTTGTGTGGTGTCTGTTGCCTTGCACGTTTCTTTTCACCAAGGCTCAAACAGGTTCCCACCACAGGAGCCGAATGGAAATTAAAAAGGAGGATGGAGCAGGCATCATCATGTAAATCACTTCTTCAGCTCCGTAGGAACTCACCTTAACCATAAAGTCATTATTGGACATAGCTATTAAGGAGACTGAGTCAAGGAAGATGGCTGTAGAAATGCCTTCTGAGGGCTACATTTATAATCCACCAAGGACTATTTCTTTTATTAGCCGCAACATCTTAAAACATCATTTAGTGACAAGTGTGAAGGAAATGGCCCTCTTGTACAAGATCGGGTAATGAAGTCGAAGGGCTCATCCTGCTTGGCATCTCCTGAAGAGCCAGGAAGAGCATGTTTTCATTATGAAAATTTTGTAGCGCAGCTGGCCCGCTTAATTCTACTTTTACAAGGAGAAGAAGATTATAAAAATGCAGATACCTGTTAAAAATGATCAATCTGAGGGACTGCCATCTATAAAGCTTTATAAGACAAATCCTTCATTACACGCCTCCCCTGTCTTTCTTGCACTAACCTTTAATGGAATTAGAAATGCCCAATTTAAAAAAAAAAGAAAAAAGAAAAGAAACATCTGCCCTAATGAAGTGATCTGATTTGTTACAAATGACATGTTAAGTATTTGACTAATAAAGCCAAAGACTTGTCTGGAGAGGTGAGTATTTTGTGGAAACGTAATGCTTGGAGGGGGTGGGGGTGGAAGATGGCTGATTTGGAAGAGCAGCAAGCAGCAGAACGGATGCAGAGAGAAGCTACAGTCCACGTAGGAGCAGACTATGCCCAGTGGAACAATTCTGGACCGTCCTCTATAGCTTTTCCTTCTTTTGGAGTGGGGAAGAATGACAGGGGACACCAAATCTTTTAGGAGATCATCCCCCTCTAAGGGTCTGGAACCAGGAGCATACTATTCTTTAAAGACAGAGTTAGCTCCCTGTTATGTGCTAACGAGACCCAGGTCGTCTTATGTGTATGCACATGGATCCAACAGCCATTTCATCATTAAAGGCTGATCCATAGCCTAATTCAGTCAATAGGAAAGTGACTTTGCCAGACTCTTGGCTCCGGCCCAAGGTGGGAGAGGTCTGGGAACCACTGTATGAACACAATTCAGCAAAGCACTTAAGCATATGCTTAACTTTACACATGTCTCACTTGCTACAGTGCTCATTTGCTCACAAATTTCCTGTCCTAGAGCCACACTGGGATTTCTTTTTCTATGACGCTGGCAGGACACAAGGCAAGGCCCCTCCCTGGGTGCGTGGGGGTCAGTTTTAGCTGAGGTTTGTTAGCGGTTGATTTGGGGAAAGCGTCTTGGATGAATCTCAACGTAGACAAATTAAAAGATGCTCTAAAACCAACCGTACCAACACCAATACCAAGGTGTTTGGCGCCGGTTTCTGTTTGTTATATGCAGAGGCAGGAGGTCTTACAACTACTAGAGAGTGTCACTAATTGTCCAAGGATTTGACAGTAATTAGTCAGATGGCAAGAGTGACAGTATTTAACTTCAAAATCCTGACATACAATGAAGTACATTATACATGTAACCATTCACTGAAGCTAAATAAAATGTCACACAAAAAGAATGCAGCAGTGGACATTTAATAATCACAGTCTAACCATAAGATACAAGTCATATATATTTTTTTGTTTCAGTAAATTAAAGGCCGGCAGGAAAGGAGGAGGAGAAGGGAAGAGAAAATGAAAGACCAAAAGAAAGGTGACTCATTAAATTAAATGCCAGCTTTGAAAGAGAGAGCAAAAGAACCTGGTGTTTGCCCAGGCGGAGAGTGTTATAAAACAAATAACAAGCTACACCTGGCCTTCTTGCCGCGCCATTTTCTAGCTCTTCCCCTTTTCTGGAGAATAAAAAGAATTTGAAAGGATCAGAGAAGGAGTTTTCAGGGGTCACGTTTTGTACCACTCCGTCAGGAGCACCAGGAGTCGGACTAAATTGAAGGAGTTGCATGGCTGATGGGAAGAGCTTTGTGGTGTTCAGTAATCACTCTGGGCTTGAAGGGCTTGAAGGAGAGTTTATTCAATAACTCCCTTGCACAACTTGTCTTGAGTAGCTGCTCAAGAGCTGCTCCAGCCCTTCTCCAGATTTTCTTTCTCTAAAGGAGAGCCACTTAAAAGGACGATTTCTCCAAACCATCGTCCTGTTGATGATTAACTTCACAGAGCTCCAAAGCCTACTTGGGATTTATGAGAGCTGTAGAATATCATGACTTTCATGGGTGCCGTTCTACTTTGAATGTTGTCAGCCTGGGAAGCCCATTTCCATACAGCTTCAACGTTGGAGTGTTTAGGTACAATTTTTTTTCTGGGCAAGGAAATCCTTAAGCCTTTGGTATATGTTGGCACATCAAACCCCAAATGTATTTCCTAAGAGAAAGGTGGGCACTATGTAATAAGTACTAAACATATCTTACATTTCAGCATCTTTAATGTTATAGGGGGTGGCAGGGGTTAGTGGCAGAGTGCCTAAAGCACCTCCCAATAGCTCCAGAGCCACAAATGCTGCTCTGGACTCATGCCAAAGGCTACCGCCAGTTGACCCAGGTGTAAATAGGTTCTTGGTTATTTTTTCTGCGTAGGCAAAGGTCGCTAGACATGATACGGACCTCATTGCTCCCTTGTGTCCCATTGGCCACAGAAACTGGTGTGCCCCCATCTTGTTAACCCAATGGGTTGTTAAGGTCACCGGCCTGTATTACTTTACTTTGCATTTTAAAGGGTTCCTAAATATTTGACAATCTGGCATACATTTCCTTCTTCAGTGATGCGAGGTAGGTTAGCTTACCCTGTTCTACAGTGCCCAGGGTCCGGCTGGGACTGTTTTCATAGATTTCATAAACATTCAGGCTGGAAGGGACCCTGGAGCATCATCGAGTCCAGCCCCCTGCCCAGGGGCAGGAAGTCAGCAGGGATCATAGGATCCCAGCAAGATAAACATCTAAACATGTCTTGAAGGCGTGAAGATTGAGGAGTAGAAGTTAACTGTATGTGTATGTATGTATATATACCCCCCCCCCAGCCTCTCCTCGCACCGAATTGTGTGGGTGCATATGTGTAATACATACACACACACATATACACGCATGCATGCATGTATGTCTATCAGGTCTGTGTCCTGCATATAGTACAGAATGTGCCATAGATGCTAGGGGCCTGATTCCCAGTTGCAGAGGCCTTGCAGTAATTGAGAACGCGTGCATGAGCAAATAACATACTGACACCCCTTCATTTCCCACTGAAATGTTGTCTCGGCTGTGCTGGAACACAGCAACTCTTTAATAATGCTGAGACGCATCCTTATCATTTTAGGATGTGATGCAAAGCAGAGGGCCTCAGGCTCGTTTGGTGTAAGCTGGCACAGCTCCACTGAGGCTAAAGGAGTTCTGCTCATTTCTGTTCTAGCCCTGTTGGTTCTCATCAGCATGGCATCTTAGCACTTGGTTTACGCCAGCCGAGGATCCGGCCCCAAGTGCCGCCTCCCATTGCGTGCTAGATTTGATGCACGGTTTGGAAAGCATCGTCTAATATACAAAAAGACAAAACAAAAGAAAACAGCAACTAAAAAAAAATGAAAAAAACCCCAACCCTAAAGCACAAGCACGGCTTCTCAGTTTGCCACGTGAGCTTCAGTTGGGAGGAAAGGAAATTTAATCTCTTACACAGAGGCACACAGAGATATTAGTTATTGATCCAAATGTTAGTGAATATGAGAAGTGACTCGCAGAAAACAAATATCCAGTGGAAAAAAAGTCCTTTTTCTTTTTTGATGCTTCTGGCATCCAGCTTTGGCTGTCATTACTCAGCTGCCTTTACCAACCAAGTCTCTCGTGCAACTTTCAGCTTCCCAAAGTGGTGACTAGTAGGGAGAGAGTTGTGGTATGATCAG
>NW_005841833.1:260084-277214 GCF_000455745.1 Alligator sinensis | reverse complement strand
CCTGCTGATTTGAACCTAGGAGCTGAAGCATGGTCATTGGGCCTCTCTCACTCTGCTGCAGAGGACTTGTTAGTAAGGTAAAAGCAAGAACATAAGCAGTTGTGTGGGAAAGGGTTTGTCCACTTTAAGTCGTTAAAGGGAGCCTGAAAATGAACCAGATTGCATCTCTGGCTCTAGGAGCGAAGGGCAATGGCTATCACTAGGTGCAGATCTGTATATAAAACACCGTTTTTCTGAAATTGTGGAATGCGTGTTCTAAGTGTCTCCAAAAATGATTAAGCCTCTGTTATTTAGGTGCTTTACTACAGGCACTCAAGTTGGACCATCTTGGCTAAAAACACTAGGAACTGAGAGTCACCGATGTGTGGGAATAAACAGGGTGGGATCTTTTACTACATTTTGGAGGCCTGGAAATACATTTTTGGCTACTTTAATGTTGCTTTCATCCCATGAAGCAGCGATTTTTGTTTTCCCCCTTGTTTTGTGCTATGAAATTATTTTGACATGCTTTCCCCCCACCTCCCTGTTCTGCTTACGATTACAATTTCTTTGACAAACATTGCGTGGAAGTGCTGTTCTGTGAATCAGAATGGAGATACCAGTCCGTACATATGGTTACATCCCAAGCCTCTTAACATTCATGATTAGGAAGAGAAAAGAAATACACTTACCTCAGGTTATTAAAGTCTTTTTTCTTCCCTGGCACAGAAGTAGTTGCAATGCTTTTGAATGAAACTTCCCCTCTCCCACTTATCCTTACTCCACACCCTTCTCCCTGCTCTGCTAACCCAGTCCTTAAATGTACCTGTTCTCAAAGACTGCTTTCTCATTAGGGTTGTGCCTACATGTTCATTAATGTGCTTTAGGTAACGTGCATTAAATCTAGTCACCTCCTTTGGGCACTTCTACACGTGCTCTGGGGGTGGCCTTTAATTAGAGCAGCTGCTGCCATTAGACTGGCTGCTACCATTAAAGCAGCACTTCAATTAGAGTGACTGCTGCCATTTCAAAAAGCAGGGATGCTAATACACAAGATGTGGAAGCTGACTGGAGCGTGGCAATTACAACGCTCCAGCAGACGTGATTAATCGAGACTACTCCAATGCGCCGTAATTACAGTGCGTTGGAGCAGCCCTGCAGCACAGGCGTTGTGAAGTACTAGAAAAAGAAGCAATAGCCTAGTTTGATAGGCATTAGCTAAAGAACACTTTTGTGCTATGCTGTAATGCGCATTAAAATAGGTTAATGCGCATTAAAGAGCACGTGTAGACGTGCTCTAAGTGTAATTCACGTTTGTGGAAAGCAGTCCTTGCTGCCCGGGAACTCTAGGGCAAGGACTCTGGTGAAACATGAGTAAGGGTGTGTGTAGATGAAACGGGGGCCCTACATTGAGGTGGTGGGTTTTAAAAAACACTGCTTTTATTTAGGGCTGATTAGACACCCATGTCGTGCACACACCCCTCTGACTTACCTGCCTCTCCAGCGGGGAGGGGAGGGTGAGCTGCTGATGGGCAGAGTGGTCCCTGGGCTGCAGTGGGGTGCTGGTGCTTCCCTCCGCAGCAGCGGTGCCCCCCAAGCGGCACCTGCCCGCAGGCATCCGGCTCGGGCAGTTCTGGGGCAAACCGCAGCCGCGGAGGGAAGCACCAGTCCCCTGTGCAGCTCAGGCAGGCAGGTAGGCTCTGGGGCGGGGGGGATGAGGCTCACCGCTTTTCTTGGGCAAAGCCTGCTTTCCTGGGCTGCTGCCAGGCTGCCTACAGGGCTTCCTACAGAGCCCCTGAGCTGCACGGAGCCCGGTGCTTCGCTTCGCAGCTGTAGGGGCAGCAAACTCAAAGGAGTATGCGTAGTTTGCTGCACACCAAGTCATTTAAGATGCATTATGCTGCCAAATTTCCTACTTCAGCTGGAATTAATGCGCAATATGCTGCTGAGGTGTGCAAACACCAACACCATTAAAGCAATCCAAAAGCATTTAGCCCATTTTAAAGTGTCGTGCACAAACGCCTCTCGTTTCGTCTACACACGGCCTAAAACAGTAGTAGAACATTGTTTCTCAAAGCAACAGTCCTGTTGGAAGTGATGATCTCTTCCTGTGCTGGCATTTCCATGCCTAGACAAAAAATAAAAAAAAAATGTCAAATGGCAGTGAGAGAGTAAACTCTGGGTACCTTACTGCCTAACCTTTCAATAAAACACCGTTTCCCAAGCGGACTATTTATGGCTTAGCTATATGGTCTGACATTTTGATGGGTGATTAAAAAAACCCCTAGAGAATATAAGTATATTTTACTGATTTATATTTACAATCTGGAATATGCGATTTGAGGTGTCGGAGCCATGGTTTTAACACTCGTTCCTGTACAGTTGCAAGAGGGGACTGTAAATAAAAGGCAGTAGGTATATGGGGACATAAAATGGAGTTTTAGAAATGACAGCAACAGTTTCTGCCTGATGCTGCAAATTAACAATAAACCTCAAGGGCATGGTGTAATTATTTACTTTGCTAAATAACACAGAGGAGCTATGGTTTAATTACAGTAGTTTAGCTATGAAATAGAATTGCAGCGATTTTAGCTTCAGTGCGTCGCATTAATGAGTCTCACCAACAGTTACTTGTAATATTGGATAATGTTTCTTTTGTTTTAAATCATCCTTTTTAAATGAGTTGCATGCCAATGACAAGGAACCTTTCCAACGTATGTCAGTGAATTATTTTTTGTTTCCAAAAGTCACAGACCAACAAGGCACTTGATGGTACAATTATGCCCTGGAAAGCTAGATGCGTTTGGCTCAGCTCTTGTGTCACTGACATCCCTTTTGTTCTGGCTTTTGATGTAATTGAAACAGTAAAGGCCTGCAATCAGGCATCGGCCATTGCTGAGAAATCTGTGTTTCTCTACCTGACCATGTGCAGTCTGTAGCCCCCATTCCAGATGACAGATTTTGGAGGGAGAAGAAAAAGAGGAGGAATAATGATGCACCTAAACTGCTTTTTTTTGTGTGTTTAATGTAGATAGCCCTAATTTTCCTGACAGCACAGGACAATGCAGCTTTAAGGCCAGTGCCTATTTCCCTTGAATTCATTGACAACGCTTTTATCAGTTTAGCGCGGGCAGAGGAAGCCCCTAGTTTTTAATGCGTCTCATGCAAAACATGTCCTTCCTAACTACTGCTACAACTGCTCCTTTTCCCGAGCCTCCCTGCATCGCAGTTCTTCCTTTCTCTGTCTCTGCAACATGATGTTTCCAACGTCATGCATCTCTCCCATAGCTCCAAGCATCCTGTACCCTGGTTTGGATCCTTCTTCCACACTGAAGGAACAGGAAGGCTCCTATTTAAGGCAACGACTTACTTGTATCCTGTGGAGGGGGACTACTCTCCACCCCTTTGCACTGATAGCAGCTACCTCCTTCTTGAATTCTTTGCCTTCTCTGCAGATGCTTGGTCACTCGAAGCCTGCCATCCTCACCTTTAAGGCTCTGTCCCACCACCGTGCTTTCAACTCTACCCTACAGGGATAAACCCGAGTGCCATCTAGTTTAGATGTACTGACTGCGGTCAGAGACGGATGCCTTGGAGGAAGCTACACAAGACCCTTGAATAGACCTTTAGGAAATAACATTCCCGTGATAGGAATGAGTAGCTGGCACGTTTTTTTAATCCTGCTGAGTTCCTGATCTCAACAAGGTCTTGAAACAGCAAGTTTGGGAAACGAATGAATCGTGTGTTGTGTTGAAAGAAAAACCAAAATATTAAATTATTTTCAAATATTACTGCCTTTCAATTTAATTGGCTGCTTCTTTGGTCTTGTACTGTGACGGACAGCAAATGAGGTTTCACTGTTTTCTGTGCCAGTCCTTATTTTTGGGTGCTGCTGTCCCGTTCTATAGCCCCACTGAACAAATAGCATGATGGCAATATTTAGCTTGAATAGGCAGTGGGATGGATCAGGGGATATGTCATGCCAGTGATGTCATGCAACATGAAGTGCTTATTGTGATAAAAGATAATGGGCTTTACATTAGCATGGAAATTTAGCTTGTTCGCAGCTTTTTCTGTTTAGATGTAATTAAGTGTCTGGTAATACGAGCTGGCAGTTCTTCAGTCAACTTTGTGGCTGAGATCGTTCTTCCAATTCAATCATGTTAACAAGGTGGCGGTGAGAACACTGTTAGCTCGTAGTTGCACCAGCGTAAGTGTGATCTTGTCAAGTTGTTGAATGAAGACGGGTGAAACCCAATCAGTAGGTGAAAGAGAGGGTGATGTCAGTTCAAGCACTAAAATGTCCTCTCTGGCTCAATTATGAATTAAGGAGCGCTGACGTGATGGAGGCTCTGTTCTCAGGAGAGAGGCGACACCGGCATCCTGACAACTTACATTTATAAGATACTCGAGGGCTCTCCTTTTTTTCACAATGGGGCTATTCGCTTCTGAGCCCTGGCCCGACTGCTGTTTGTGTGATTCGGTTTTGTGGGCTCAAAATTCAATTACTGCTCTGGTTATATCGAACTGTCAAAAATTGTTCAAAGCTAGAAAGTTTTTGTTCACTTCAAAATTTGATGGACTGACAGAAACCCCTTTCATTCCCTTGGTGCTCATGAAATTTGGCCTGGAAGCGAAATCACTGATATCTTAAAAAATACGGTGGGGTATTATGAGTCAGGGCAAAAAGGAAATAAATCAAGGGCGGGTGATAATTTTGGGCAGAGGGCCGCTTACTGAGTTTTGGCAAGCCATTGAAGGCTGCATGACAGGTAGCCCAGGGCAGATTAATATTTTCTAAATTTTTTAGGGGCCCTGGGGGCGGATAGAATGGCCTGGCGGGCCGCATCCGGCCCCCGGGCCACATTTTGCCCAGCCCTGAAATAAATGTATGATGCAAGCTCTAACTTTGGAGCCCCTCCTACCTATCCAAGCTTTCATTTCCTCAGATTTAACCCACGGATGCTCATACACCTGGTACCTATTCTCTTCAGATAAATAGCTTAATTGAAAAATAGGTTGGTGCTGTCTGTCCTCAATTAGACTGATCCAAAAAAAAAAAAAAAAGATGAAACAGTCCAAAACGTTTTATAGACCTTTTAAAAACAAAGCAAGGAGGGAGGGGGTTCATTTTGCAATGATCCTTTGGTTTTCAAAATTTAGCTTACATTTAATTTTGAAAACAAGCAATGCCCCTCTGGACATGAAAGAAAACGGTTTGTTTGGTGGACCTGACGCCATTTTTTTTAGTTCACTGAGCGCACCTCAAAACCGTTTCTTAGTGCAACTCTGTATCAATGCAGAAGTTAATTTGGAGATGAATTACCTTTTGTAGGTGACTCCTGAATCAACAAGATAAGAACAGTGAGTTGAGTGCCAGTATTTTTGTCAGGGTTGCCATGGGTTGTGTACAGAGGAGCTTTGCCAAGGCAGGCAGGGCATCAGTATTCAGCGGAGCTGAGTTGCAAATACAAGCAACTGCAGGGCTGAAAACACAGATAACATTTAGATTAGGAAGTATGAATAAAATTGCAGGCCTGAAACAGCCTTTTCAGCAGCAGAAGCAGATAAGCCAGCTTGTTTCTCACCAGGACTCCACAGCGTACCCAGAACATTGCCTGTTCTCATGATCTACAAGCTGCACATTGAGAGTCACAGAAGTGATGATCCATAAAAAGTTTAAGTATAATAAACTCAGACAGTGGCAGTGGAGTTAGAGAGGCCTCTTACCACCATCTCCTACCTTCCTACTGTTTCAATGTGTAACCAGTGCACTGTTGATCTTGCTGCTGCACTGAACATATGCTCTGAGTACGCTCTATAGGGGCTGGCGGATTTGCTTACCCTGCATAAAAATTGCTGTTGCTTCTGGCTGTTGTATTCTCCTGCTCAAATGCAAACCCCAAACTGAAATAATAATCATTCCCTTCTCTCCATCAAGTATGTCTTGCTTTGATTCAAGGATTATGAGCGGAATAAAATAAAAGGATATATAGGGTAGCCCCAGCCTCTCCTTATAAAGCAAAAATCTTCATGGATCAGGGGGCCCTAAGAAAGTTTATTTGAGGAGAAAGTTTATCTGACTAGAATAGCTTGTGAGATATCAACAGTATTGTATGTAAATTCAAACCTACTCCTGATCTGGCCATGACCCCTGTGATCCCAGTGAGAAAACCATCTCTTCTATGAGTATAAACTGGTATGCATGATGTATGAGTAGCTAGGGAAGCATATTCTCTGGGACTGTCCCAGATAGAAGGTACTGTGCTGTTTAAATATTGTGATGAGTTGGCCAGTTCGTGTGCACGTATGTGTGTTGCTTTGTTGGATGGACTCCAAACTGCTTTGCTTTGTGTCATAGCCTCCATGCTGCTAGCAGCAGGTAGAGAATCTTCGTTACATCTGTTGGTTGGAGCTGCATTTCAGGAGTGACAAGAAGGATCTACGCTCTGTTGCTCTGAGAAGCTGTGGTGTGTGGCAGAGTGAAAAAACATAAACTTCCCCGTGGCCAAGTATTTGCTGTGCTGTCTTCATCAGTCCTGACTTACTCTTTCTAATAGAGAAAACTTAAGTTTTTGACTTGACATCTTTTCCAGGGGCCATATGGATGTTTTGGCTTGGAAGCAAAACCCAGGACATTATAGTGCAAACAAGCAAACTTTGCATATGAGCTGCTGCTTTGTTACCGCAGCTAATGTCTGCTTGGCTATGAGAAGAAATTTGTTTCAAGAAGATATGAATTAGTTAGGAAATGCTGGTTACAGACTAATTTCAACTCTGTGGGAAGGCAGGGAAGAAGAAAAGAGCATGGTTGGGGAGAAAACAGTGGTCCTAGGAGAAATGTTGGTATTGGAATGAACTCATTGTCTGAACGCATTCAGATTAGCATGGATGCTGTGTGGGTAAGACGTACATGTTTTGGCTTCTCCTAGCCTGTGTCTTGCCCTACAAGGAAGGTGAAGTGTCTAATTCAGAAACATAGTTCCCACTCTTATGCAAGTAGCTCACATTTCATTTGCATGATGGGTGTGTCTACGCTGTGTCCCCTTACTTTCTCGAAAGGGCTGTTCTCAAGCACTATTTACACCGTCCCCCTTGCATGTGCCAAACTCAGAAGGGTGGTGTTGAAGCTGCCATTAAAATGGCCCTCACTGGTGTTGGCATTGGATTTATGACCCAGATACCTTGCTCCGGGTAGACCCAAACCCTCAGACTGACCACGACTTCTCCATTCAATAATAGGCAAATTTTATTGATACACAGGGATAGCAGATAAGAATAATGCAGGCAAAGCAAATAAAATCTCCTCCCCTAGCCCCCCCGCTCCTCCTCTCCCCAATTATATATCTACGAGTCCTAGAGTTGTCACAGAGGGAAAGTACATTTGGCATGTACTTTCATGAATCACCCTGTGGTTCGTTCTTGAATGTTAGATGTCAGCAGCCTGGAGGTTGAGGGCCGAGGCCCACCCACCAGTGGGGTGGTTGAGATGGGCTGGTGGTTTGCCCTCTGTCCATGGTGGTCTCAGGTTCCCCCCTCGGGGAACCTCTGCTGCTCTGAAATCCCTCCTTTTGTATTCTTTCTCTTCCTGATAACTCTTCATCTCTGGGTACCATTGATTGGTTGCCCTGTGGTTGTCATACTGTTCCTATTCTGTTCTGTCAGCATATCCCTTTGTTTCCCAAACCCATCACATGCATGCATCTTAATTTGGTCATTTACCGGTGTCTTCATTTTGGCATGCCTTGGCCTCCTAATTTGGTCTGTCCACCAAAACTGGAAATCCCCAGGGCTCTGCACATGGGCAACTGGTGCCTCCTGAGTCTGGGGGGGCACCCACAGAAACCGGTGGCGGTGGTGGGAATGGGGCTGGCGAGCACCCGCAGAAGCCGCTGGCATCAGCAGCATCAGAGGTCGGCCCTGTCACGCTTGGCACGTGCCCCCTCCCCACCAGTCACCTATGGCTCTCAGTTGGTCACTGTGACCTGGTGCCAATCTTTTGTTATGGAACAGTGCGGTACATATCTTCAATTTTCCAGCCTCTCTATGCTGGCTACAGACACAGTGGGCCTTGAAGGAAACTTTGTCACAAATAGGCTTTTAGAAACCAATTAACCCTTGACGTTGCCCTGGACCATTGTGCTAATGCAATAGCTACTTTACCTGGAAACCAATTCCTAGAAGCAAATCTCTAAATATCATTTTCTAGCCATCAGCTGGAAGCCCCAGAGTTGTGATGCTGCTATATCCAGGCTTCTCTGCATGCTCTGTGCACTGGAAAAGAGCCTTCATGTAAATGCCGATCTGGACCCAAGATTTTTGCCAAAACAAGCTGAAGGAAGCCCTTCACTTGGCCAGGGGTGTTGGTTGTAGCTGTGTTTGTCTAAGGACATAGGCAGACGAGGTTATTTGGGTAAATGTGTGAAGTTCTCCTGCATAGTTGTGAAGCATGTTAGGAGTTGTGTGTAGTAGTCACAGGATTGTATGATGTGTTTTTAGGTTATTTGCTAGACTTGCTAGGATTTGGCCGTTACCCCAGCTTATAGCAAAGGATGCAGGAACTTGAATGTTTTTTAAATGGAAGGATCAACACAGGAGGGTTTTAGAGGATCTAATATTGTCCCTGTCTGTGTCCTTGAGGGAGGTTGTTCAACAGCACGAAATGGCATACCTGTTCCAAAATGTTCAGGTAGATTAAAAAAAAAAAAAAGAAGGTTGTCTTTCTGACTTGGCCTAGGGTGTGGGCAGAGAAAAGCAGTGGTGAATGGCTAAGACTTGGTCACATTTTAGGTAGTCATGTCAGTGTCCTGTATGCAAAATTACCTTTCCTATGGCAATCGTGTTTTACTTGGAGCATGGAGTGCAGCGAGCACTCTAGTCCTTCGTGGCAAATCTTAGCATCATAGGACAGTAGGGTTGGAAGGGACCTCAGTTCATTAGTCCAGCTGCCTTCTCAAGGCAGGATTGTCCCTAACTAAAAACCATCCCAACAGAAAAAATCTTAGAGATTGTAAAATAGACTACAAACCGCTTCAGCTTTGGTTACCAACAGACATAATGACGGTCGACTACAAGGTAATACTAAAACAATCTGCTGGCGTTTGAAGAAATCGGTGCTCTCAGATTGTGGCACCTGTTCAAGAAAACTCATAATGAACTCCTCTATTAAAAATGTTAATGAATCCAAAATGGTGGGGGCAGGGAGGGGCAATGCCATTGTTTGATTCTAATGAAACAAGTTCTCTCTCAGCATTTTGATTTAATGAGAGGAATAGCCTAATAAGCTTAATACAGCCAAATCTCTGATAAACGCCCTTATCAAAAACCCTGCCATAGAAAAAATAAATTAATATTGTGATAGCCAAAACAAAACAGGCTGTTTTTCTTGTGTTGGGGACTAAAGGGAATGTGATCTAATAACATTATACTTATTAGTATTTTTGATATGTAAATTAAAAGCATTAAGTGAATAGCAAGATGATCCATCGTTTCCCTAGACAGAGTAATAAATGTGAACCAGTGGTTTGTTTTTTTTTTATAGGGAAAACTGATATAATTAGAAGGCTGTTAACATTTTTTTTCAGCTCTGTGAAATGAACAAGACACAGGAGACCAGTTCTTCCTAATAATTAAAATTCAGGAATAGCTTTATATTATCATAAGCATCAGATTTGATAGATATCTTTTTAATTTACAGTAAACAGCTGCTTAATTTTTTTTTTCCCAAATAGAGATAAGCACCCTCTTTGGGCAACAGTTCTGTTTGTTTCTGATTCTCCAAAGTCTATTATTTGCCCAGGACATGCATTAAGCATCTTTCTAATGTGGCGAACATATGGGTTACTGCTTCTCATGGAGAAGACTAAGGAAATGCAACAGTTCCTTTCCCGTCCCCAAAAATGCACGGAGCGTAGCCACTGGCTACTGCTGATGGATTACATCATGCTTTAAACTCCAAATGCATTCCTTGCAATAAAGCTTTATGAAGCATTCAGTACAAGTTAATGGTAAGGAAATGATAGCAGGGCTAGGCATAGTTTGTACCCTTTTGGAATTGAATAAAATTTAACATCACCGTTATTTACCTGCTGCTGCTGCTGTTTATGTAGTGTAGTAGAAAATCAGCCATATAAATAAGAGTCCTTACCATCATATAATAAGATTCCAAGGTCTAGGAAAATGCATGCTTCACTTGAAGCATATGAATAGTTCCAATGAGATCCAGGAGGCTTTTTGCAAAGCTCTTGGATGATCTGGGAGCCTGGAGCAGGGCACGGTATTTCAGACGAACAGTTTATTCATTGAAAAACAGGCAGTTTGGGTCAGCTGAACCAATTTGCAAGGTCAGGTCCATTTTGGTGAATAATTTTGGTTAAAAATGGAAGGTCTGTTGAAAAGGCTACCCATTTGATTTCTGCATTTTCAACAAGTATTATTATGGAATAAATTTGCCCTCGTTTCATTAAAAAATAAAAACAGGAATAAAGAAGAAACCAACAAAAATCCGTCATTTTACATCAGGTTGGAAGAAATGTTTCATTCAACATGGAAGGGTTTTTGGTTTGAGTTTTGACGTTGGCAGAAGAACGAGACCGTCGCTCCGGTGTTGAGCTGAAACAAAACATTGTGCGTTTTGGTTTGGTTTTATTCTGCTGAGCTAAAAAAATCCATGCTTGGCACCGACCCAAGTGCGTTACCCTTCAAGGGGGAGCAGTGTCTGCATCCATTTGTAACGGCGGACTTTGCTGGTTGATGTGGAGCGAGCGGCTTCTGTGCCGTTGGCATTGCCTCTTGCGTCTCTGCCCACATATGGTGGGCTAGTGTTGGTCATGGCATAAGCCCTGAGCAGTCCTTAGGCTCCACTTGGCTGGTGCTCTTTTGGCTATGTATGAAGGGCCACAAATGGGGGGATTTTTCCAAGGCACAAATAGCCTGTAATTGCCTAGCTCCTTCTGGCCGGGCTGGGCACAGTCTTACCAGGGAGGCAGGCTGGTCTTTCTGGCTGGAATGCCTCCAGTTCTGAAAGTATAGTGCCCTTGGGAACCACAGAAGCAAGATTTATTCTTTTATTTGGTAAAATGTGTTGCTTTTTCTCAAGCCCTAGCTATTAAATCTATCTTCCCTCTTGTTCTTCTGGCTTATTCAGCCATTTTGTTCCATATTCAATCCTCAATCCCCTCTTGATAAGTCTACAGGTTTACCTAAATTGTCGCCGTGTGGATGATTTAGGGCCAGCAAATAACTTTGCCTCGGTGTGCACAAGTGTCTTCTCCAATAAATAAAAACCACATCACCGATCAGTGGGCAGCATGGGATTCATGTAGCAATTCCAGTGCTGTTTAATTCAGATGGCATGGAAACACAGCCCAATTGTGTCACAGTTGCAAAGTCTTGCCATTTCAATGAGGGGCTGATTTTTCCACTTTACCTATAAGAGGGATTGGGACATTCATTCATCATGTTATGGGAGGGGGTGGGAGGGAAAGAATCCAATTTAATCTAATTTAACTTGTAGCTATTATGCTCCATCCTTGTCCCCAGCAGACTTTAAGTAACATTAGTTATGTCATGCGAGTGCTGCAGAATGCCAAACTCGCTGTAAAAAGGATTCCTCCGCAGTTGTTCAAAGCAGCTCTGGGTACAGTTTCTCGGTCTCTAAACGCTGACATTCAATTTATTTTGGCTTTCAATCACCATTTTGAAAATATATATCCAGGTCGAGCATCCTATTTTCTCGGTAATGCCCAGGGACATACATGGCAGATCCGGAAGCGTGCGTTACAGATTGTGTAAATGGAACCGAAGCGCAATCTTTCTTTGTGTCACTGACAACACTTTCTAGACATGAGGTACTGCACAGCGATTCTTTATGAGCTATATCTCAATAGCATCTTTTAACCCTATTGTAGATTGGAGAGCAAAGAACAGCACAGCCAGGCCATAAATAAGAGATGTACGGCAGTGCTGCTTAGAAAATGAGCAACTGGGGAGCAGTGTAAATTCAGGAGTCAAGGGGCATATTACCAGTAAATAGGGACCTTATCTGAATATATTGATTTATCTCTGGATCGCAAATAAGCTGTGGATCCCTCCAGCCCCTCCCAGCTTTTCTATTTCCTGGTCCTGAATATTTTTTTTTCTAGCATCTCAAAGAGGAAGCGAAGCCGCTGCCCGAGGACCCAAGCGCTCAGGGTGCAGTTCCTTCTTCTGTTGTGGACTCTGTGACCTTGTATACACCGCTTCATCCTTCTCGGCCTCAATTCCTCATTTAAAAAATGGTGTAACAGTCCTCCCCTCTTACACAGGACGGTGGTAATGTGAGAGGTGCTCTCAGGCTATGCGAGGAAGTAGCAAATAAGCAGTGGGACGAGCTTCGCTGCAGAAGCTTGACTGCAGCATTTGCAGTGTTCATCCTGACCAACACCCTAGGGTGAGATGAGTTTTTTCTATAGCCACTTGGATAAGCTAAGAGCCCCATTCTGCACTCCGGAGGGTTAAATTGTCATGTTTAAGAGTCATCTCCCAGTATGCCAGTCAGTCATCCTGAATTCGATGGGAGCAGCAGGGGGAAAGAGGCATCTTATCTCTGCTTTTCTGCCTGGCACTGGTTTCTCAAGAGCATGTCTGCACACTTCTGAGTGGACGCTTCTGGACTGGGGGGGAAAGTGGAGCAAGAGGCATTTGCCTGGCCATGCCCCTGTCTCTTTTCACTTCCTTTTCTGTGGCCTGTGCATGGATTATAGACTTTATATGTGTGACCTCTTTGATGGAAAGAGGAGGGAGATGAAGCCACAATGGTGTTTAACTCCTCCATCCAGTTTAGCAGTTTGCGACTCCTTCCTATTTGAACTTAGGAGGGTTAATCACCCTGTTACCAGTCCTAATGTTAGACTTTAGATAGTGGCACTGAATTTATAAATGCTTGAACAAGAATAGGCTGTGCTCTGAAGAGAGCATTTATTGAGCACAGCAATTTGCAATTTGAAGCATGCAATAAAGAACAATAGAAAAACTCTGCCCGAGATGGAGGTTTCCAACCACCAGCCCATGACCCAGTACCGTGCCGTGAAGGGTTGGCTGCCAGGTCATGGTTGTAGAGCTCCCTGCCCACTCTTGGCTGCCGGCTCCTGCCTGCCCACCCCAGCTCTGACCCTGGTCTGTCCGCCTGGGTGAGAGGCTTCTGCCGCCCGCAGTCATGTGCGGGGTTAAAGCTGGGCAGCGGGGCAGCCCCGGGAGGGAGGCAGCTGGCTCCATGCATCCTATCCCACTCCCACTTCCATGGCTGTGCCTGGCAAGGTGTTGCCTGCACAGCTGGTACTGGGGCCCACACTGGGCTGGGCAGGACCTCCCAGCCTTACCCACGGCTGGAAGCAGGGGGATGCGGGCAGGGAAATGTGTGGGGCAGAGGGTAGGGAGGTGGCTCCGCTGCTTGCTCCTAGGGAAGGCAGAGGAGCTCCTTCTTCCCGGCCCGGCCCACTGCCTGTGCAGCCCCCTCCCCTGCAGGGTCCCCGCTGCCCACGGCTGCGTAGCTCCAACCCGATCTGATCCTTGCAACCCCCTCCCATGTAAAAATTAAATTTAAATATGTACATTACATTTAAATATGTAAATTAGCTATTTCTATACCTGGTCTGCCAAAATTCTTTGAGTGAAAATGCCGGTCCGCAGTATAAAAAAAGGTTGGGAACCACTGACTTATGACATGGCCCAATAAGACACAGTGACACCACATACAACTTAGGCGAACTTAAATGCAATGTAATAAGTAAAAAAAAAATAATAGAAAGCCTTGCATAGGTCTTATGTAATCCTGAGGGCAGAGTGTCGTCTTGTAACCACAAAGTCTTTCTAAGGGATTTGCATGCCATCTTAGGTGATGAGGAGATCCCACAAGCCTCATCTTTGCCTGGGTTTTTATAGGTGAATCTGCACCTTCTTTTCTCTGTTGGGTGCCTTGACCATGCTTTTCACACCCCTCATTTATCACATACCCAGCACAACTGTCATGCATTCAGTGTCTCCATCTCTTCTCCCGTATTCCAGTCTCATGGCCTTCACAGGTTTCTCTTTGAAATGCAAATGTAGCCCACTACCTTCTTCCCCCTCCCCTGCTACCTTAGGTCCCACGCTTAACATCTGTCACAAAGCTTCTGAATCAGTTAAAGCGCTCACATCTGTGATGACTGGGCAAGGTCTTTGCCAACAACCCCATGATTTTAATTAGCCTTTGGTCAGGCTCCAGCGGGTGTTTTGCCTGAGTGAAAGTCTCCTCCTGAAATCTTTAGTTGCTCCAGCATTAACAAGAGGCAGGGATTATGCTGGAGTGCAAGCAAATGTTTAGGGTTAAATTCCCCTGGAAGATCACGGTGCCATTTGTGTTGTTAATTAAGGTTCTGTCAATGTTTCCACTATAAACCCTTGTTGTAAAAAGGGTTGTAAAATTTCACTCTAGATTAAAAGTCGACATACAAGGTTCCCACCTGGGAGGTAATATATCTTGAGTTCAGCTACCAAATGTGACAAGGCTGGAGTCACTGACTTTGAGCGATGTCCCACTTCTCTTCCTGCCAGCACCTCCTGAGACAGGGAAATGCAGTCCGTTCTTTAAGCCTTTTATATTTGTTACATCAGTAGCTATGCGGCTTTCCAATGACGAGACAAATAATAAGGCAGATCTGTAGCTGGTGCCTTTTCTGAATGGGACTAATCACTAAGGGTAGACAAAGGTCCTTATTGCATATCTGCTCTGGCACTTGGTGACAAGAGTGGGTTTTCAAGCACTCAGCACCCGCGATCAAGGCCAGGCTTTCAAGGTGCCTGTATGTGGGCTTGGGGCTGCTCCGCCACACTGTAATTACGGTGCATTCGAGCAGATTCGATTAATTGAGTCTGCTGGAGCGTGGCAATTACCATGCTCCAGCAGCCTCCCACATCTCGTGTATCAGCGACCATAAACTTCAAAATGCCGGTTGGGGGTGCTTGGACTAAAGCTTGGTCAACGAGCTTTAGTTCAAGTACTCCTGCTGATGTTTTGAAGTGCAGGGGCGCTAATTAAAGTGCCATCCACCCCCAGCCCCAGCCCCAGAGCATGTGTAAAAGTGCCGTCAGAAGTGCCCAGCGTCTGCCTGTTCCCGTTGTGATTTTTAAAGGAGTCGAAAGCCAGTACACCCTGGGAAAAACTGGCTCTGATGGTGGGATGCTGAAATCTTGTTTAATAATTGATTTACTTTGAGTGCTCATAGGCCCTAGATATGTAGGGCAAGAGGGATGTAAGCGTGGTCCCAAGAGGAAGAGCAACCTTTGGGCCAAACCTGAGGAAGTGGACTCAGTTCAGGAGCGCCCCACACAGAAAAGAGGGCCTTCCCGTAAGCCGTTGTGCATTGCCTATGGTTGCAATGTCGGCTTCATGTCTGACCAGGACTTGCAGTTTCTGCAGAAAAATCGGAATTGGGGGAATATGAGTTTTTTTTCTCAGCCTCACTGTTTCATAGTGTCATAGTTTCATGGTTGTAGGGTCAGAAGGGACCTATTAGATCATCAAGTCCGACCCCCTGCCCTGGGCAGGAATGAGTGCTGGGGTGGGAAGTGCTATGGAAATGCTGCTGCTGGTCTTACTCATATACTCTATTGATCCAAATGTAGGTGGAGTAAATAAAAAAAAAAAAATCCCATACATGTAAACCTTAATTTTTTTGTCATCATCGAATGCATTAGCTTTAGGTTACAAGCATATTTCATAAGTTGGTGTCTAGGTTCACATACTTGGATCTGAAGGAACGTTACTGTAATTCTGATTTAGTCCCACTCCCTATTAGGGCCAGACTCTCCTCAACTGCACTCAAATGATAATTTATGTTTTGATGGGCTTAACTGCCTACAAGGGACTAAACCATGCCGGAGTTTGTCTTGCGCCTTGAAATACCGTGCATTTCACCATTGTCCAGGGAGAGTCCTGCTCTATGATTTACCCAGGATGCAGGGGTTAAATCCAGGTTTTAGTAGAAAGCTAAAATGCATAAATGCAGATTAAACGGCAGACAGTGCCGCTTTCTCTTATAATGAGGATGGAGAAGAGTTGCTGAGCGATTCCAGTGTTTCATCTCGGGTTCCTTGTCGAATGTATTTTTTCCTGAAGGGAAAAACTCCTGGGTTTCTTGATGCTGTGGACTAAATTGTAGTTTGAAGTAGCCGCTGGAAGCTCCTGGAGGCATTGTGCTTCAGGCATGCTCAGGGCCTCTTGGGCACAGGAAGGCACTGTCACGCTTCTTGAAAGGACACAGCGTGTTCTCCCTTGGTTTTTGTGTGGCAGAGTTTTCATTAGGATTCATTGATAAAGGGTGGAAGCACCTGTAGGGGAAAATATGCATATAGACAGGTGCTTCCACGGTTTATTCATGAGTAGTTAGGAATGTATTTGTATTCCTCAAAACAGATTAATAGGGAGACAGCATGAGAGGGACAGCTGCCAAGGTCAACCAACTCCATGTCACGTTGCCAGCTGGGTAGTAGTCTGTTCATCTTGCATTACCACTAGACTAAGCTTCATTTACTCCCTCTCTGCAAGGACTGTGGTTGCCCCTGTTCCCTCTGCCAGAGCACACAAGACTCCTTATGCCTTTTCTCTCACCTTATATTTGCACACAACACTGGCAAGCGATGGTTTTCATATAGTCTGTCTCCATTTGGGTGTAGCCATTACAGATTGGGTCCTTAGGGTCTTTCTGTTGTTCTGGAGGCTTGGTGGTGATCCTCTTCCTCCAGCCGATCTCAGCTTTTTTTTTTTTTTTTTAAATGGTTGCTGTTTGCACTGTGGTAGTGCCTAGACACCTCTAGTCAAATATCTGTTCGAGAGATGCATCTCATCTAAATAAGTATACATATGTTACCTTAAATGTACAATAGATAAAATATATTTATTGCAGAAATGTCCAACTTGCATCATGTGCCCCCAGGTCGGATCCAGAGTAATGGTGGTGGGGTGAGCAGCAGTGACGATGATATGGGAGTTAATGCAGGCATCGCTCAGTGCCATAGCAATGAAGTTTGGCACCTGGGGCAAAGCCTGCAGTGACAGGCCGCCTGCGCCCCGTGCACAGATCCAGGGGGTATGTGCCCCCCCACCCATGCTTGCTTGGGTGTGCACGCAGTAGT
>NW_005841833.1:240759-260074 GCF_000455745.1 Alligator sinensis | reverse complement strand
CTCTTCCCCCATCCCTGTGCCTCCCCGCAAATGAGCTGCTCGCAGCTCTGTCCCATGCCATGCTCCAGCTGGGCAGTGCCTGTTGGCACCCCTTTGCTTTGGCACCTGGGATAGTCGCCCCACTACCCCATGCTTTCTACTGCACTGGCATCGCTCCCTCCCTGGCTGCTGACACTTATACTTATCTGGACTTTGCCCCCCCAGATCTGGTAGCGTGCCCTGCCCCTGCTTGCTGTGCCGCCAAATCCCTGCCCCCTCGACCATCTCCATAGGTCGGATGAAATGGGTCTGTAGGCTGCATCCAGCTCACGGGCCACACGTTTGACACCCCTGGTTTACTGCCACAGGGATTTGGCGTGGCAATTCTCTCCAGTGCTGAACACGGAGAACTGCAGTTAATTTTTTTAAACCTGAGAAGTCTTCTCAATCTGTCACACTGCCTCAGGCTGCCACGTTGTCCTACGCTTAAGCATCGGTGATCCCCACTGTTCAAGCACTGCTTTCGCTTCTTAGCTCCTTTAAGAGCCCAATAGATAATCAACATAATTACTATTGTAACTGTTTCAATGGGGCCACACTAGGAAATCTGTCTTGCCTATTTTGTTTTAATCTGCCCTCAAAAGTGGGGAGAGCTGCCCCTATCGCATGACCGCTCTCATTTCCTGACTCCCCTGAATGCTGGGAGCAAAGCTTTCCTTTTTCTAGAAGTTAGGAAATGGTAAGAGGGGCTTTTTTATGCTTTGACTACAGTTGTAGCTAAGAGCATGGAAAAGGTGGAGCCCTGCGATCTAATGTTATCAGAAAGGACAGTTTGAGGATGATTGCAGTGATACAGGTTCCTGACAGTCTTTGACATGTGCCAGTCACCACTCGGAGCACTGGAAATGAAATTGTTTCTAACCTCCCTGCAAGCCTCCATTTTCCGAAATCTCCAAGTCTAATAAGTATCAATTACAGCTCCCCACTCAGCCAACCTGACCATTATCCACTTTCAAATAAAACCTTCAACGGCCAAGCTCCTCTAGACATTTAATTTAAATATGTGGCAGCCAAATTCCTTGCCTCGGACTCAGGAAGAGCTATTTTTGTGATTATAAAAATATATCCTATGAAATGATTCCTGGCAGCAACAGTCTGCTCTGGTTTTGATTGGGGTTGTTTTTTTTTTTTAGGGCCCGAATCTTCGTCCGGCTCTGGATGCCCTGGGCAGTGCATGTGCATTATATGTGTATAATGCACAAAATCATTCTTGTGTGATTTGGATAGGGTTTAGTCAAGCCCAGAGGTTCTTGCTTAAGAAAGTTTTGCTGTTCAGAAACTGGCAAGATGGATAATATTGGGTGGAATAAAGAAAAAAGAGAGAGAGAGAGGGTGGTGATGGAGTTACAGAGGAGAAAGCCATGCAAGTGGAGCATAGGTATCCAAATTATTTCTATTAGGTCATGTTTGAGCAAGCCAGTGAAGGTTTTCATTGTGTTAGGTGCTGAGCAGATAAAGGAAAGAGCAGCATCTGCCCCATAGGGCTTGCCAGCTAGATAATAGGCAGGATGCAGAAGTTGCAAGGAACTGATAAATGAAGTGGACAGAGAGGAGGTGGTAGCATTAGACCAGTGGTTCTCAACCTTTTTAACCTCCTGGCAACCCTCCATAACTATTTAGTATTCAGCGGTACCCCTCCGGGAAACACTGAGCTCAAATGTTCCTGGTGTCCAGTGAGGGTGGTTGGGGCAGGGCCTCACCCCACTGTGCCCTCTCTTATTACAGTCTGACCCCTCCGTGCTCCTGGTCTCCCACAGAAGGGGCAAGCAGAGCCCCCGCTGTTGCAGCTATCCCTGCAGTGACTTACATCCCCACCCATGACCCCTCCTGCCAGGCTCCGAAGCATGGGGCAACTGGGAATGAGCTGGGCTGAAAGTGCAGATCCACATCTGCTTGTCCACATGTGCACCACAAGAATGCTCTACTGTAAGCTTGGGGTGGGAAGCCAACAGGGAGCAGCTCCTCTGCAAGATGCTGGGGTATCCAGCGCTATGCAGGAGGAGGAGCGACTGCTTTTATTCAGGCATGGGGGCTGGTGGTTGCAGCACCCTTGCAAGAGTCTTTCGGGAACCCACTTGAGAATCACCTGCTTGTTGTGTTAGGAAACCAGAATCCACAGCCTCTCATGTACCTTGACTGACAGAGGACAGGACTGAGTTGCAGGCATCACGACTAAAGCTGCTCAGAAAATCGTTGCTGAAGCAGGAGTTTGTAGCAAGAGGAGGTTCTGAGGCAAGCAACATTTTTTATGAAATCAAATGGTTTTGATAAACCTTTTTCCACAGGGGAATAGAGTGCAAAATGAGCATTTTCAATTTGCAGAATTTTGCTTCATAAATTTGAAAGTGGATTTAAATATGTTATATTAGTTTTTTTTTTTAATTTTGACATGATTTCATGTCAAATAAGCAGTAGTGCATAGTGTCTGCTATATAATGATAATAGAATTTCTTCAACTTTTAAAAATGTTTATTTTTTTAAATGTGAACCTTAGTCCCCCCCCATCCCTCCCTTTTTTTCTTTTAGATTTGGGTCTCCTCTTGTTGTAATAAGTACGATACAGCTGTTTCACCAACAAGAGACATTTTCGTCTACAGAATAGCATTGACACTGGGCGCGTCTACACGTTCATTAATGCACCGGAGTTACTGCACATTAAGTGTAGTACTTGTATAACCTAGTACTAAATCAATGCGCAGTAACTGGCACTCCTGCACAGTAGCACTGGTGCATGGCTTTTTAGTGATGCTGACTGTGCAGTAGCCTAATAGTACTGCGCAGTAGCACAATAGCATGGTTTTTGCCGTGACACACTACTGCGCAGTAGTATTAGGCTAGTGCACAGTTAGCGTCTCACAGGCAGAGTGGACACATTTCACATGTCCACTGTGTCCTAATTAGAGGAAATACTGCTTTTCAGCATCGCAGCATTAGCCTGGAACACTTTTCCTAGTATATTTAGAAGGAAAACAAGTGTCTAAATGTCAGCGTTTATCACAACATGGAAAATCTGTGTTTTGACCAGCTGTAATTATGGCAGAGGCAGGTTCTGAAGTGCAAGAAAGCAGCAGAGCAGGAGGCGATGCTGTGAACTTTGACAAGGAGTCTCCCTGGGGATAGGGGCTGGAAACTTGATAGAGGTGCCTTGAACTGGCAAGGTGATCCAGGATGCCCTTGTTGGTAGATAAAAGGTGAGAGTCAATGGTTTGTTAGGAAAATAGATCTGATGGGGTGGGATCAATCTAATCACAAGAGGCCTTGTAAGCAAAGATAAGGAGAGTGTGTGCGTGTGTGGTGGAAGGGGATATGCTATGATGTAAGTGAAGTGACAAACCAGAAAGGCAATCCTAGCAGTAATATATTGAATGGGCTTGTCCGAGGGTCTGGAATCGAGCAGGGGGATTATATTAGTCAAGTTGTAGGGGCAGCATTGGAGCCTTGGTGGGCTGGACAGGCAGAGGAAGTTAAATCACTGAGTTTGAATTTGGTTCCACGTTGAAGAGGTCAGTAACGTGTTGCGGGGGACGGAGGAGGATGCAGCTGATGCCATCTTTGGAGTCCCTGCAGTAATTTCCCTGTCTGATGACTCAGAATTGTGGCACTGGCGATATTGCCTTTGCTCAGCGTTTTGCGGTTCGTGTGGCTATGTGCATTGTGAAGCGTTGCTTTTAAGTTGCATTCCTTTGAAACACCAATCACTGCTTCTTGTTGGAGCCTGCGGAGGTTAGCGCTCATACAGCAATCCCTACCTCGCACTTGACGTTCAATCGTTCTTTTATTTTTGGGGGTGGCATCCTCATCCCTGGATATGTCTGGGCCTGACATGAGCAGTAATGCTACCATTTTATGAATATTTCAGCCCCTAAACCTTCATAGATGTGAATGATCATTAGCAGCTTCCAAGTAGAGCTGCCTAATATTCAGCAGCTTCATTTGTTTCGAAAGGTTTGTGCAAATACATTTCTGGCTTTCATCTCTCTAGAGACAAACCCCCAATGTTTGCTTTGAGTTTTACTTTGAAGGAAACTAGTGGTTTGACATCATTTAAATCTCACTGTTGAACAGGCCCAAAAGGGACTGGATAGCTGGAGCACCTTTGTGAACCTTTTTGATGACTCTCCTCTCCTCGCTGACTTGGTAATGAAAACTAAGATGTGCAAGGCTGTGTGTTTTTTGTGGAGGATTTTTTTTTTTGTTGGTAGCCCTGGGTCAGAGTTGAAAATCAGACAGCTGCTCTGCATTTCACTGTCTGGAAGGCATATGACTTTGCATGCAAACCTTGTCACATTTTGTATGGATGGAGGGAAGAAAAAAAGGGAATGAGTCGATTCAAACCCTGTGGCTAGTATGCTTCATGTGTCCTAGAGAGAATATTCTGTAGATGTGTTTGCGCATAAATAATCGCTAACCCAGTAATTAGTACAGAGGCCTTCGATTTTATAAGGGGCGCTGGGTTCACCCTTGCATCGGGGGAGGCAGCCGTGTTCAGGCAGAAGTTTTTTCTGGGGTGAACCAAGGAGCTGTGTTACTTCCCTCTGCCCGGGGCATGGCTTTGAAAGTCACAGGCCTCCCAGCAGCGTGGGAGACTGATGGAATTGCTTTTTGCCATGAGGGCTCTGAATCCTCTTCAAGGCAAACCCTGTCTACCTTGCAGCTTCTGTCTACATCCATGCCCCTGCCCTGGGGGAGCAAGAAGTGTCAAAGGGCTAGAGCTGCTATGACCTTGCTGGGGGGGTCGGTCATGGGCAGA
Source organism: Alligator sinensis (assembly GCF_000455745.1). Lineage (NCBI taxonomy): Eukaryota > Metazoa > Chordata > Crocodylia > Alligatoridae > Alligator > Alligator sinensis. Next base: position 255,285 of record NW_005841833.1, on the reverse strand, counting down.
GACCGTTTCCCCCACATACGTTTCTGTGGTGTGTGGGACCTGGGCACTTGAATCTGGCCCAGCAGGGTGTTCCTGTGCTAACAGTATTTCTTGAAGCTGGACTTGAAAGCAAGCCAAGCACAATATCCTTTCTTTCCTGACACAAGATCATGCCCTTTTAATATGAAAGTGTTTTATATTTACTTAATTGCAGCTGCTTGGAGGAATTTCTCCAAGCATTTAATGTGCACGATTGCTGAGAAGCTGTTAAGGGGGTTGAATTCATTTAAGTTATATCACAACAGAACATCCACTTCCCTCTAAAATTACATTACGCTGAGCACCGGCATTCCTTTATTGTAAATGCTTTGTTGAAGGCTCACTCAGTCACAGCACCGTTTGCATTACAGGTTTCATAATATTTGGCAGTCATTGTTACTGCTGGTTTTTTCAGGTGTAGTATGGGGCTGGAGGTATTTGCCTCTATTTAAGAAGGCTAGGTTAATTTAGAAACCCGAAAGCAACATGTGGTGTAATGAGTCTGCAAGTGTTTCCAACATAGCTGTTTTTTGGTAGATTTTCCAAGGCTGTGCAGTGTTGGACATAATATGAGCTGGCCCTCTCAGTAAGACTGAATGTCTGCCACATTTCTCAGCATGTTATCCAGGTTACAGCATGTAAGGCTAATGCATTGCAGAGTCCGCACAATTATAGGGAAGATTGGGAGTAAAGAAAAGGAAGTTGGGGCAACGACTCTAGGTAAGTTCTCTCCATCCCAAACCACAACTTTGCCTGGTTTGCCAGAGCGTGGCTATTTCTGTGAAGGTCAGTAGTGAACATTAACATCTGTATTACTCTCCTCAGGCTTTTAGAGTCCATCCCCTTCCTCTTGACCACAACCCTGTCAACCCTCTCATGGAACGATCACTTCCTGGCTCAGATCTGCAGTGGGATGAATACTTCTGACTCCCAGGGTTGTTGGTTGTAGCCTTGTTGGTCTAAGGACATAGGCAGACAAGGTTCTTTGTGTAGATGTGGTATCTTTTATTAGACCAACTAAACAGTTGGAAAAATTGTTCTTTGCAAGCTTTTAGGCACAAACGCCCTTCTTCAATCCTCTTTTTTTCATCTGGTGCACTAAATGCCCTGACGGAAAAGATGTAGGAGAAACCAAACAACAAATGTGTACCATAATGAACGCACACTGAAAATCTATCAGACAAAAATATCCAGTTGCCGGTGGGTGCACACTTGTCACAAGATACCCACTCTCTCTCCAATCTCTCAGTTCTAATCTTCAAAGGGAATTTACAAAAAACCTTTCATAGATGAGCCTACGAACTTCACTTCATAAAGCCACTGGATACAAAAGAACATGGACTAAATATAGACATTGGATTTATGGCACATTATAACCTGCCTGCCATCTGATAACCCCAGGTAACCAGCTACATTGTGTCACCATGTCTCACACCTATTGTTTCCCATTCCTTCTGAACCTCACTGCCATGCATTTGCATTTGCACAGACCTGCATGTTGTATATTGGCTTCTGTTTTACCCAGGAGAGCACACACAAGAACACCAGGCTCTCCCTATGCCTGAAGAAGGGCCTGAAAGCTTGCAAAGAACAATTTGTCCAACCATTTAGTTGGTCTAATAAAAGACATCACATCTACCCAAAGAATCTTGTCTGCCTGACTCCCAGGGAAGTCAAGGTTGCTGAAGGAGTGTGGAATCTTCCAGGGTCTCTCAGCTCCTTTCAGGATACCCTGCCTGCCTGTAGGGTCAGTCAGGTAGCCCTGACTTATGACCTTGTAAGCATGATCACCTTGACAATCACAAGAGCTAGACTGTTACAAGAACTTAACTGTCATGAGTGCTTTCAAAGAGCAACTTCTATGTTGGCCAAAGCTCAATGGGGTGTCAGAGAAACTTTGGCATAGTATGTGACAGAATAGCAACCCCAGGCCCTCATCCAAGAGTTTAGCATGTACTTCTAGATCCAGGCCTCAGCGAACTCTGCCTACAAGTGCCAAAGCCATTTCATACTCCTCATGCTAGGTGAGGCCCGAAGGCACTGAACTGGGTCTTTTGAAATGGATAAATGTCAGAATACCTACTTGAAATGCTTAAATATTATAAAGTAAGAAATGACCTACAGTGACAGAGAATCCAACTTGGAGTGTTTTTACACATTTTGGAGGAAATTATCGTTTGTTAATCATTTAATTAACAAAAACCATCATTTGCATCAAATTCAACGGAAATGCTTGTAACATGCATTTACCTGGAAAGCTATTTTTTGTTCAACTGATTTTTGGTAAACTACATTTACCTTAAATACATTAGATGTTTGGTTCTGAAACCAATGATGCGAAGGTAATTTTAAATTAAGAGAAAAGATTAAAATTAGCAGGGAGAAAGGCAACTACTGTGCTTTTGTCCAAATGGGAATTTTCTTTCATATCCTTTTATTGCATAAAAACACCGTAGAGAGATTATTAGAAAAAATGAGAATATGGAAGAGCAATGAGAATGTGGAAGAATCTTTCTAGCAAATGTATTTCATTTTAAAATGAAATGGCAGAATTAAAATCTTCCTTCAAATTTGTTTGGCTTCGAAGCTTCTGAGAATAAGAAAATGATTGGAAACCGTGTTGAGAAGACTGAACAGGCGATCATGTTATGAGGACTTGATTCTTCAACCATAGTTCTCAACTTTCAGTCTCGTGTATTGGAAATGATTGGAGGACTGAGCCTTGAAACGTCTTTCTCTTCGAGATGAATACAGAAGCACCAAGTCATTGTCTATATTGTCGAAACAGAAAGATTAACACTATTATTTGTATCGTTAAAGTGGTATACCCCTTGTAGTATATATGTTATATGGGTATAAGTGTATTTTGTATTAGAAGAGCTGTTGTATAGGAAGGGGGCAAATATAATACCAGTAGACAATAGTTTTATATCCATCTGAATGCACCCACCATAGGGGTTATGAAGCATATCATGTAAACTCACACACCTGGCTAGAGGAGTTGTACCAAGTTAACGACTGTGTATAGGCCAGCTGAAGATAAAAGGGGGAATCTGTATTTCTGCCCAGGTATGAAGTTGCTTGTTCCTTAATCCTGCTCTGTGCTGTGGAATAAGTATGTGTGGGGAGGCCTTAGACCGACCAGAACTGAATGAAGCCAGAATCAGCATCACAGGATGCATCTACATGTTCATTTAATGCGCCACTAACTTAATGCACGATAATTGGCAGTACTGCGCATTAATGCAGATGAACACTTTTTAAGTGACGTTAATGTGTATTAGACTAAATCTACTGCTCATTAGCACGGTTTTTGCCAACTGCGCTAATGCACAGTAGAATTAGTCTTCTGCACGTTAAGTGTCGTGTGTAGATATGCCCACAAAGACTCAATGTGAGGCCTACGCCCTGGCCTGGAGAAGCAGGGCTTTTTTAGGGCAGCATAACCATAGGTCTCTTGGTCTACATCTCTGCTTCTCCAGGGTTAGGTTCCCACCTGAAAGCTAATGCTGTGTCCCTGGGTCTGGATGAACTCTTCTAGCAATTCCTCCTTTGAAGGGATCAGAGCGATGACACATTTCTCTCTTGAGCTTCTGTCTCAGCCCATGCCAGGGGCCCGTCTTGGATCCAAAGCACTTTCTGTGTGGCATCTCTTCTGAATGAAGAGATGGGTTCTGCATGCGGAAGATCGTCTCTCTACATGAAACGATTCCTGATTCTACCACCTCATTACTCCAGCTGAATAATGCCAAATGATGCAGCCAGCCCTGTGACCTCCATGGAATCTGGTGAATATGGGTTACTCATCGGTAGCAAGGGCTGCAAAATAAAGATATTAATGAAAACTCATTACTCAGCCACAGATCATCTGATAAGTCATCGGCACTGGCTCTAAGCTCACCTGAAGCACAGCATATTTGCCTGATACCCAAACTGCCCTGCATAACAGGGATTAGTATTTTCACTCTCTCTCTCACCTGCCTGCATAACAGGCTGCTGCAGAGATAAGCAAGGTTCAGCTTTTGCTTTTATTTTTGGCGACAGCCCTCAGTGTTCACAGTTTTTGACACACCCCCTGTGTTCCATATTTCTTTCACCTGCAACCCAGCAAACAAATCACACCACTGCAGCAACTTGAGCTTCTAGCTACTTTATTTCCTGCATGAACCCTTTGCTTTAACATCCAAACTCTAAACCTTGGACAGAATTTCTGCCTTGGGTCAATACGGGGCCTGTGTTCTTCCCCCCAGCAGTTGGATTGGCAGATGTAGTCCCAGCCATTGCAAGTTTGAATCCTTTTTTTTTTTTGGAGGGGGGGCTCAAATATCTTGATCTTTTTAGAGTGGATTACGTACAAACAGAGGAGGAGGAAGAGGAGGAAAAAACAGATGGTCACTGATACTGCTGAACACTATCATCACTGGAAACCTACTCAAATTGGCAGTCACTGTTCGCGCTGGTGCCAGACTGCAGTTGTACTGACATGGGTTTGACTCATCATTTGATGCAAAGCTAAACTTGCAGCACAGGATACTTCCTACTAGCTGCCTGAGATGATGTGTCATCTAGGATATGTGAAAAGGAGACAGGAGAGGGAAGCTTTCAGTATGGCATTATCAAATGATTAGGAGTTTCGGGGTTAATAGCTCTTATGGACTTGACAGTGAACCGTTAACAGGAAAGCTGGATAGAATGAGGGTGGCGGTGGAAACGGGTGATCTCTTGCTCTGTCCCACTTCCCGTGTGGGGCAGTCAACAACCCCTTACTCCCATTAAGAAATACATTGGTATTTCTCACGCAAATTGGTGTTTCAAATGCTGATGGGTGGAACTGTACTCTGGCAAGGAACAATCTCTTACCTGTTCCTCCTCAAAAGAACAAGGGTCCCCTTTTCTCGTGCAAATTCAGCACTCTACCCCTAAATCTTTTATCTTTCTCCTTATTGTTTGCACCCTTCATATATTGATAGATTCTTGACTCCACTTCATGTATCCTGCATCCAATCTGTATACGCTGCGTTCTTTCAACCTTTTCTCATATCAGTTCCTCCAGTCCCTCTTTTAATGCTCTTTTCTAAGTGCCTATAGCTGTGTCCAGATCTTTTTTGATAATATGCCCAGAAGAGAACATAACTTTTCTCTTATGGTCATGCTAGAACTGCCCAGAGAGGGGCTCTCCTGGTGTGCGAGATGCTGCCCTTAACACTGGCATGTAACCCAAGCTAGCCCCACATGTTTTGCAGCCACCATAATGCAACCTCAGGTTTGCTGTCTGCAGTCATCTTCATCCTGGGTCTGTTTTTAAAGCATGACTTCTGTGTGTGTTGGACTCGTTTCCCCTAGACATATTAGTTTGTGGGGGGTTTTTTTTTTTCCAAATAGAATTTCATTTTTGTTGTTTTTCTGCCCGGGTATATAATCTCTTCATGTATTTTTGCAAGATTTCTTGGTCTTGGCTAGTGCTCCCAGTTCTTTGTAGTTTAGTATTATCTGCACACTTGATGGAGGGAGCCAGTAAATAGCAAGTTAATAAATTTTACTAGTCCAATGCCAGTCTTTTTTTTATATCAACACAACACTTATAAATTCTTGTGATTTATTCGGCACTCTGAATAATCTTCTGTGTAAAGAAATTTCTCCTAATGTCTTCAATGTTAAGTCATTCTGCTAATTTCAGTTTGGGGCCTCTTCTGTTTCTGGGGAACAGCTTTGTGGCATCCAAGTGATGCACATCTGTCTATTATTCTTATGTTTGGATGCCTCAAGTAGAATAGGCCAGTTCTCCAAACAGTACATACTGCACAAGCATCTTTATAGAGCTCTATATTGCCAGCAACAAGAATCAGGGTTTATATATCACTAGTGGCCTACACCTGCAAACCATATAAAATCACTACTGAATACAAGTCTAAATAGGACATTTTTATGCTTCGGCAAAGATTTTGTTCTGCTTTGTATCATACCAGGTGACAGGACAAAGCATGGCGGTGAGTTATTTAACACAGTTTGGAGGGTTGGATGCATAATTTGTAGCGAGCAGTTTGCTTTGCTTTATCATCTTTTTGTGATTTGTCCACAAGCAGTTTGCGATTTGACCGCGTCATTATTTGAAATTATTTCCCAAATAATTTCTGCAAATTATTTGTTCAGTCTGTAGGTGGTATGCAAATGATATACCATATTTACTCAGATGCAAGACAAGGTTTTTTCCCCCAATTGGCATGGGGAAAACAGCCCCTCGTCTCATAAATGCATATAAGGAATTTTCACTAACTATATTGTCTGTCATTAAACTCCTGCCAAAAGCAGCACGTGCTCAACGGTGGCAACCAACTGTGCAGTTGATTAAATGTAGCCAATACTGAGTATGACTGTGAAACACATGGCCCACATTGGACAGACATGTTGATGGGAACTTACCATAAGGTTAGTGCAGCCCATCTGAATAAGATATATGGTAGTACCCAGTAAGTCCCCTTCACCACCAGCTCTTTTTCAAGTGATGAGATGAAGCCAGACCAGGTTGCCCCCTGCTTCATCTGCATATAAATGTTTGGAGCATCCCAGGACGTGTGACAAGAACAGTCATGAGTAGAGGGGGGGCTCCACTCATGTTTGGTTGCAGTCATGAGTGGGGGCTAATTAGCACGTGGATACTTTGTTGGGGGGACTGGGGGGGAAGATATCTGGAGTACACACACGTACTGAGCAGTGCTGAGCTGTGAGGTCACTGTGGCTCGAAATGCTGTTAACGGTGGTGGGGCCCAGCCAATGACGTGTGTGGTAAGTCATGAGTTTTTGGCTTTGGGCAAATATCATCCATAGTTTGTACTACCCCTAATTAGGTGCCGAAGTGCTGCTCAAAAGTGCGTGTATGGAGTAGCTCTGCTAAAACTTGCACAGTTCCAAAAAAAGGTAATGTGCACCGATTTCTGAATAAACTAAGTGCATGGGTGTTGCTCGTTCTTCGCAAGCAAAGACGATCACATCCAGTGGGGTGGGGGGCGGGAGAAGAGAGAAAGGAAGTGGGAAGGAAAAAGGGACGGAGAAAAGAGAAAGGGAGGAAGAGAGGAAAAAGGAGGAAGAAGAGAGAGGAGTGGGGTGGAGGCTAGGTCGCATGGGTACGCAGGTGACTTATAAGCCCGATCTTTGCCCTGAACAATCTGCTGCAGCAGGGGCAGGAGAGCGACGAGGACTGGACATGAGCGGTCCTCGTTTTCCTGGCCACATACTTCCTCACTGCCTCTGTTGTGTGCCACTGCTCAAAAGCCAGTGCTCCACTATGGATTGATGACCTCCAGGATGGACAGTCCTGGGCAATTTGCTCCCACGACTCCAGGTCGATGATGAAACTCTTTAGGGACGTCTTTAGGGCGTCCTTGAACCCCTTCTTTCTTCTTGGGTACTATATGCAAATTGTTACAGCCATGTTTAATTGGCATGTTTTTTTCTTGGGTACTATATACAAATTGTTATAGTCATGTTTAATTTCAAGGCTACTGTTTGCATATTTGCTCCTCACTTCCATGTTCTCAAGGAGAGCAGGGTCTGATAGTAAGGAGAGAGTGAAGGGGCTGCCAGGGGAAAAAGTTGGAGCGAAAGGGCCATCCAGCCCCCCCAGATCTATTTTCCTTGCTGTAACAATGGGAGGGGGCCATATTCAAGGCAAACTTCCAATAATAAGATTCTATACCTGACAAATTGTAACAAAATTACAGATTTTCCACTTATAGAGTCTAGTTATTGAGGGTTGTCTTATAATCAGGGTTATCTTCTTTTTGAGTAAATATGGTAGTATGAGTGTTCTACTCTTTACTCCTCCTTTCATTTCCCCCACCTTGTAGGATGCTGATAATGATGCCTACTTACCTTTGCAAATCTTTGAAATCTATATCCAGTGGCCATTGAAGTCAAATTTTGACGAATAAATTGTTCGTAATGAATAGATTATTCATTATGACTCATTCACCCACTTCTAATCTACATTTGTATAGAAGTAGGTGTGAGCCGCACCTAGAGCTGTGTGAATACCTGGTGTATTTGTTTGATGGCGGTTTTGAAAATAAAAAAAATTAAAAAGTTGGTTCAGGCTACCCCCAAATAAAAAGCCTTCAAACCTTTTGGTGCACAGAAAAGTTGAGGGGAAAAAAGTGTTAATTCAGGTTGAAAGAGACTTTTTGTTCAACCTCAGATGTGATGTTTCATTTTTATTTTCAGCATCCTTTTTTCTTCAATTGAAGGGAATTAAAAAATTTAAGTCATTTAGAATGGAAAAATCTAGTGTCATTTAAAACTGTTGAGATGAAACATTTTGACTATCAGGCTTTTTAAAAGTCATTTTACTTCCCCTCCCCTCCAATAAACTTTTAGCAAAATGGATACGCATTCACAGTATGTTTTGATGTTGTCAAATCTGCGTTTTATTTGTGGGGAAAAATGTTTTGATAAAAATGTTCCAAGCTGATACCTGCCATCTGGTCCTTTTATGGTTGTGCCTGGGATATATAGAGAGGCTGATGAGCCTGTTGTGTTCTTGGGAAAGCAAGGTGGAGCTTTTAGTTCAAGCAGTAGGGGCTCATCGGTTTAGACGCAGTTTCAGTTTAAGCTTTTGATGACCAGCAGGTTGCATGGCAGTGCAGCATAAAATTGACTCCAGTCCCATAAAATACTACATGCACACTGAACTTTACTTACGTCAGTAAAGTGAAGATAGGTGCAAATGCTTGCAGGTCTTGGTTGGAACGCTGTAGCACAGAGTGCCATTTAACAATAAAGTACCCTGGGAGTATATATTTTTGTAATGTATGCAAATAAGTTTACTCTCAGCAAATCCTTTACTCTCAGTAAGTCTGTCCTAAATTTTTAATTCGCAAGTATGTTAGACTGGTGATGGGTAATTAACATTTTAATTATAATAAAACAGTTTCCAGATTACTGTGGTTATAATTAAATCTATTTTCCATAAATTTATTATGGTGATTGTAAGTAGTATTATCTTCAAATCCCTTTTTAATTGCAAAGTTTTAAGTTTTTCAAGGTTAAGGAGAGCAAAAGAAAAATAAAGGGAGGAGACAGGGGGTGGGAAAGAAAGCAAAATATGTAAACAAGCAGAAATTCGATTGTGTTGCTAGCAGTGGCTTTGGTGGCTCAGTTGCTGATAATTCCTCATGTGAGCAAGAACTGAAGTGACTGACCAGGATGGTACAAGGCAAAGCTCTCTGAATTAGAGAAGTGAAGGTCCGGACCAGTTGTGGTGACTAAAGATCTTGTGAAGTATTTTTGCAAGAAGAGGGCTGTTCAGTCTGATGTTCCTGGACTCTAATTTGCTTAATAGCATTCTGCCTCCTTGAATTCTCCTTGTAGGGTCAGCTAAGTACAATGTGATTTACTTCCTGTCCTAAGCTAATGTGAAATGTCACGGCACACTCTGGTAGGGTTGCTCGCTTCCCTCTGTGAGTTGTTATAATTTCAGTGGGGAATGAAATGATTTCCTATGGTCTTTAGTCTGCAAATATTTTCATGACTCCGACTAAGGACAAAAGTTACACAAACCAGTTTAAGTGATCAGCAACTGGGTTAAACCTGTAACAGAACAGAAGTTCAATGCACATAAACCAGTTTCAAGATGGCTGAAACTGGTTTAAGATGACCCTGGTTGAATGTAGTATCAGACTTAACTGATTTGGGACAAGGTGGTTTATGAAACATGACCCCTTCCTGGTTCAAGTTAAATCAGAGTCCCCCAGCATCCCAGCATGCTTTTCAGCTCTGGGCTGGGCTGTGCTATCTGCTGCAGCACAGAAGGGTTGGGTAACCCTGGCAAACCCTGGCTGGGGCCTGGGGCCAGGGAGGAAAGTTAATTTTCCCTTCCCCCAAGGACAGAGCTGCCCTGCCCTGCTAGAAACTTACTGCAGGCTGTGATTGTGGACTACAAATCCCAGAGGCACCCAGAAGCAGGACAAAGAAGTGATGAGCAGGAATCCTGGTTTTCTCTGATAAAAATCCCCAATTTTTGGATTAAAAAAAGTACCCCAAAATCCACATTTTGCTGTGATTAAAATAAAACACCACTGATATATAGACAGCTAATATAGATATCTATATCTATAGATATAGTGGTGTTTTATTTTAATCACAGGAAAGTGGGGATTTTGGGTTACTTTTTTATCTGATTTTGGTTTTTCTTTTTTCAATCAATCAGAGAGAACCAGAATCCCTGGTGATGAGCAGCCCTGCAGAGGCCTGCTACTGTGAGTCTGGGCTGCAAATCCCAGAGAGCTTAGGGGCAGCAGGAGGAGGAAAATGAGCACACAGCCTACGCTGGCTACATGCTGTGCTTTAGCATCCCACATCTTCTGGCTTGAGTCACTGCAGGCATGTGGCTGCATTTCCTGAATCAAAAGTGAATGTCTAGTTGTTTCTCAGTTTACTATCTGTGCAGTTTAGACTAACCTGCAAAGACTGAATTGATTCAGCCTCAGGCTTTTTTTTATTGTCTGTACTTAGTCTCTCTGATCAAAGCTAAGACTTAGGTCTTGATACTGTACTGTTTGAATAAATAGCAAAGCTCCCATTGGTTTTAGAGCCTTAGTGGCACCTTGTGGAATGACAAGAGCTAGCTAGGAATTTCTTTGGAATGATCTGACAAAACATTCAGCCGCTATAAAATTGAGATTTTTTTTTTCCGTCCATAGGAAATCTCAATTTTCCTAAAGATTTTCAGTGTTCTGTCAAACCTATCAAATGGACTATTTATGTCAGGTCATGTCACCCTGAACTGGGGTATTTTATCTTGTTGAACTGGTCTGAAATACTTCCTTTTAAATCAGTTCAGTAGAGCACCCAGCGCTCATTGAGGAGCAAACTACAATGGGATAGCTTTCATCTGCTGCGGGGTAAGAGCATGCACATGCGCAGTGACAGCAGGGCAGCTGATGCGCTGTAAATGCCCTCTCATTTAGTTTGTTTGAGTTTCCCTTCCTTCATCTAGAGAGCCAGGAGAAAGGACACTGCTATCCATGGCCTGCAGCCTGAATAGAGAACTCCCTTTCTATCGTGTGTGATACATTCTGCCATATTTCCTCTTGCAAGCAATGTTGTATTAAGCTTTTAAGTGTGTTGTGGGGCTTCATTAACTAATGCAGTGGCAAATGCAAATGTTTATGACCCAAGGGGATGGAAGTCAATCCTGAAAAGGGGTGCAGGCGGGGCTGTATAGGAGACAAGGTGTATGGTCCTACTACCACAAGGTACTTCAGTGCATAACTGAACTGCAAGCATGTGCGGGGCTCCGTTGGTCCCAGGGCTGCCACGACCACTCTTAATTTACAGGGAGTCTCTGTTCACTCAAGGAGTCGGGGCAGGGGGGCTGTTTTTGAAGCAGAAGGCTGCCTGCTCTCTATTGGCAGCTATAAACGTCAGTACATCCATGGTGACCAGGAGGCCCTGAGCACACAAGTATTATTATTTTTAAAAGACTACTTGTGATGGAGGTAAATGGAAAAGTGAAGCCACTCCATTAGGCAGCTGGGAAATGCAGAAGGGCATGTGTGCGAGGAAGTGGTTCTTTTGATGGGATATACCCATTGCAAATGACATGGTACGCGTCAAATAATATGGTGTGCCACGTGCCAGATAGTAAAGGTATTGCTGGAAAATCACTGTCACTGTTATGAGTCCTTCTCATTTACTGCGTCTTCATCTCCGAGATCCTGACTGATCCCGTGTAATTAGCTTGACCTCTTAAAAAAAAAAAAAAACAACCCCCCCCAACCAAAAAACCAACAAACCTTCAAATTTTCCTCACCACCAGACATGCGATGCGTTCAAATATTTTTGGATTTGAATATGAATCAAAAGAACGAGCGACTGAATTTTCTGCACTCCCATGGATAGATGAATAGATGAATGAAGGGAGAAAGAAGAGAGTTAATTAAAAAAACCCCAAAACCTCCTTTAAAGAAGCCCCTTTTTGTGCCCCTCTGGGAGCTTTGCCATCTGTCCTTTTACTTCATAGACAATTGTGTGTAGTTGCATGGGCTTCTTCATTGAAAATGAAATGAAATGGAAAGTTTTAGGTTTGCCTCATTATCTACAGCCCCCCAACCCAACTTGATGCTCTCTTCAGCAACTAGAATCTGAACGGGGGCTGGATCAGAAGGAAGAGCCTCCCGGATACATTTTGCAGCTCGCTGTTTAATTAGAGTATTGTCATTTCTCAGCTGTTTGCACAGCGTTCCAGTGAAACAGAGTGCCCCGGGGGTTATTCAGTAGGCGTATGCCTGATTGATCTCTTTATGGCTGTCTCCTATAATCATTATTTTATTATTGGAAGTCTGAATCCCAGTCCAGAACTGGATGCCCAGGAAATATGATTAGAGGGGTTCAGTGAAAATATACTCTCCACCGAGGATTCAAGCAAGCTTTGCAGAAACAGCAGGGGAGAGCCAGAGGGAAACCCTGAGCATTTTTCTCCACCAACCCCTGCATGTCCGTTCCTGCCTCCCCTCCTTTTTAAGAGGCAGATGGCCACCTTTCTGGCTGGTGAGCATATAGGAGGTGTGAATTGCAACACCTTCTCCTCTAGTGTCCCTGGCCTCATTAGGGAGCTGTGCCTGCTTTGTGGGTGAGAGCAAGGAGCAGGGTCTGCTCCTCTCCCAGCACAGAAAATACAATTCCTCCTGGCTATATTATGTCAGCTATACCCAAGAGGAAGCTGCTTCTTTATGCCTTGTGCAAGTCTGCATCCAGGCATGTAAGGTGGGCAAACTCTGGCCCTGTGGACAGAGGTAGCATGTTCCCCCAGTTGCAGGGAGCGAGCAGTGCACAAATCTCCTTGGTTTCCTTCATGCAGCTATCGTAATGGGACACAGTGCAACCAAGGAGAGAGGAGTTTCCCGACATCTCACTTTTTACACAACAAGTGCACTAGGAACCATGCACCTGTTCCCCAGCTACACCCGACATGCCGTGTCTCGCTGCTCGAGCTAGGTCCTGGGTATGCCTCGAACCGAGGTGGCCGCTAGAGGGCTCCCAGGCTGTTTTTAAAGGGACGTCATCCGATCCTGCACACGACCATGGGCTATCAATATGCTGTCTTTCACTAGCAATTCAACATATGGGTGCTAGTTAAAAGACAGTAATGAAGGAACAAAAACCTGCCAAGGGAAAAAAAAAATAATAAAAGGAAGGAAGGGCAGGCAGGCTCTGATTTGTGAGGAGGTAGAGGCTTGGCTCCATGATGGATAGCTTTCTTCTGTGTTGTGTCCCAGATGCCAGCTGCAGACAGTTTTGTGTAAAGGGATGCGAAGGGAAGTCTGCGATTGATGCAGTTTTCAAATACAGGAAGGATAAGTGACAGTGGCTTTTGTTATCTGTTTTTTTAATTTGTACATTTCCCTAGATTGTTTTAAATTGCGCTCGATGTGAAACAAACTACTGCAAACATGCCACGTTAGTTGAGGCTCAAAACACTTGCCCCGAAAACATTTTGATGAGAACATCAGTGTTTCAGTGGGGACCTGCGGACAGCCCTTTCAATCAGGTTCATAGCTGGAGGTGGCTTTCTGGATTTGTGTGTTGTATTTGGTGACAAGTAGTTGTAGACAAAAAGTAGTTGTAGACAAACTACTGAATCTTGGAGCCAGGCACCTACCATTGCGATGGGGTCCTTGGAGTAGGTGGAGAGGAAAGCCAACATAGCAAATGGAGCACCTCTCCAACAATGCGGTTGTAAGCTATTCACCTGGTTTGTAAGCTCTCTGAGGCAGGGATCCACTTGTTTTGGGCCTGTACAATGCCTACCATTGTGAAGTACCACAATACAAGTCATCACAATCTCAGGAAACCGACACCCTGATCTGCAATCTGTTGGGTATTCTTGTAGCCCCAGTGATTTCCACACTGTTGGATTTGCTCATATGGAGCAATCTTGCTGAATCAGGGTCCTAGAAGCAGAAGCTATGAATGACCAAAGAGACTGGCAATCTGCGGGGAAGTTTTCCTCTTCTCCTTAAAAACCGTTGAAGAATCTGTAGAATTTATTTGAAGGCCACTTCAGGTACATGCACGAGACATTTGTAAAGAGTTGTGTCTTTTTACTGTGCATTAAACACAATAACTTTTATTTCACCAAGTCATGATTTCAAAGATAGCTTCTCCCTTTTATGACACACAGATTCATAGAAGTAGGGTCGGAAGGGACCTGAGCAGATCATCAAGTCCAACCCCCTGCCATGCCAGGAAAGAGTACTGGGGTCAAACGACCCCGGCGAGGTGTTCATCCAGCCTCCTCTTAAAGACCCCCAGGGTAGGAGCCAGCACCACTTCCCTTGGAAGTTGGTTCCAGATCCTAGCCACCCTGACAGTGAAGTAGTGCCACTCTTCCCCCTCTGGTCTTTAGTGTCTTTCCAGTCTCACTGGATTTTCTTTTTCCTTGCATCTCCAAGGTCTGAGCTAAAGACTCCATTGTCCCACCCTAGACTTAATATTTTATATAACTTTCAATTC
>NW_005841833.1:227732-240749 GCF_000455745.1 Alligator sinensis | reverse complement strand
TCTTTCCCTTCAAAATGACAGACTTATACCCATGGGATATTTTTCAGGTGACTCCAAGTGTTCTAGATAAAGTGATGCTAGTTCAATGTGTCTATGCTAATAATAGTTCCTTCTGTATTTGGGCTTATGCCACGCTTGCACCTGCAGCTTTTGCTTGATGCCGCTTTGGAAATTTTTGTTGGAAAATGAACCCATAAAGGTTACCCCAAATCCTAACATTGTATTAGGGGATTACGGTCTTGTCTTTAATCCCATTTAGATGATTTTGTAGTTTACACTTCCTTTTGTAATTTCCCTTGTCAGTTGGGATTATCTGTGTTCACAGAGCAAGGAATAATGGTATCAAGTTGCAGCAAGGGAAGTTGAGGTTAGATATTAGGAAGAAGTTTCTCACTAGGAGGATAGTAAAACACTGGAACAGATTACGCAGAGAGGCGGTGGACTCTCCATCCTTGGAGGTTTTTAAGACCCGGCTAGAGAAAGCCTTGACTGGGAAGATCTAGTTGGGGCTGGTCTTGCTTTGAGCAGGGTTTGGACTAGATGTGACCTCCTGAGGTCCCTTCTAACCCTAATTTTCTACGATTCTCCTTTGCTAGCAGGCAGCCCATGTATTTGCCAGTCTGGGAAACATCAAAACCTCTGTGCATTTGGGTTTAAGTTGAATTAAGGCCAATTTCAAAGTAGTGGGGGAAGGCAAAAAGAGATTATCATAAAATGATTATTTACTGCTTGTATTAGCAATGCACCCAGTGGCTCCAGTCACGCTGTGAAGGCACTGTACAAACACAGAATCGAAAGACAGCACTTGCCTCAAACTGTTTGTGATTGAAGTATAATAGAAGCAATGATGCCTGGGGAGAGATGCAAGGAAGCAATGAGCCAGTATTGGTCAGCACCACAGGCACCGGGCTCAGCACATTAGCATGGAAATGAGGGTTTTGAATGATGGTAAAGAGATGACGCTGTGGTTGGTTATGGAGAGCTTCTCCCAATTGTGAGGATCATCCAGGGGGAAACAAATCATGAAGTTGGATTGTTTTGAAAATTGGACAGGTGGATGGCAGCATCAGGAGCTGAGCAGAGGCAGGCATTGACATCTGGATGGGAAGAGATGAAAGATAATGAAGGTAGGCCATGAGGAGGAGAGGAGAGGATCCAGTGGAGGGATGCACAGAGGGGGTGACATGATCAAAAGACCAAGCAAGACAGGTCCTCACCATGTTAGGAGTTCCCAAAAGGTAACTGGCAGTTGAAGAGTAGGCTTGAAGCTAGTAATGGTAGCATGAGAGAGATGGAGGTAGTGGTGTAGATGGGTTGCAAACAGGGGGATGTCAGGGCTGTAGAAGGATGGAAGGCAAGGAGCAGGGCACCCAGGAACGGGGAAAGATATAGGCGTGGGACCTGACTCTAATGGTAGGAGAGAGTGTGGCATAAGCTGTAGAAGACTGATGGTAACAAGAAAAGGGTAAAGGAGCCACTTGGTTGAGGAGGAGGACAGAAGCTAGGAGTGGGATGAGATGCAAGTGAGTAGTAGGCAAAGAGTCAAGAAACTAGGCCTGGTACAAAACCCCAAAGAAACTGAAACAAAGGCCAAATAGGTGGTTAGAACAATATACTTTCTTAATACCCTTTGAAATCCTTATCAAAGCAGTTGATCAATACAACTCATTATTGTTCATTTTCAAAAGTAAACTGTAAAAGCATTAATATAATTAGATGTGGTGTTTTAATTATCTTAAAATGAAATCCAGGCGTGCAGCAGCTGAGAAACTGAAATAATAGGAAGCCTCTAATATACACCAAGGGCTTATTGCTCATTAGAATATATATTATCTCTAATAAAATCTTGCAATATTTTATTGGAGTCTTTTGTATTTAACATGTAAAAGAAAAAGTAAACTTTAATTATGGGTGTTCCAAGGCAGAACTCACTGTTTCTTCCTCATTTTTCTTTATGGTCCTACGCAAGTAGAGAGCTTGGATTTATTTTCAGCAAATAGGGTTTGACTGTGCACCCACAGGAGTCTATTGTAAATCTCCAGTTGACTGTAATAGGACAGGATCAGGCACAGAGCTATTGCTTCATCTTTTGGTATGGTCCTGCCTTATACAGGCAAAGAAATCTGGTTCATTCTGAGGGCACATGGAGCTCTTCACATGCTAGATCTGCTCTCACACACACACTTGTGTACCCTATTCAGAGGGAGATCAGATATATGGAGCCGAAGATTGAGACTTGGGTTTCCTGGGTCCTGTTTCCAACTCTGTGATGGACACGTTTTGAGATCCCAGACAAGTTACTTCATGCCTCAGGCATCTGCTTATCCACCTGACAGATCAGGATACAAATACTTGCTCAGCTTTGTGGAACACTTTGGGACTTTCTAGTCCTTGAATCTAGACCATGGGGTGCCCCCGACATAGCTTCACCATCTCACTCTGGGTTTGGCCTGTGCCAGACGTTTGGTTGCACATGGGCCCCTGGGAAGCAGTGCAAGTACCAGGGGCAAGCAATTATTTGGGGCAGAGGGCCACTTACTGAGTTTTGGCAAGACATCGAGGGCCGTATGACAGGCAGCCAGAGGCAGATAAATATTAATTTTCTAAATTTTTTTATGGGCTCCGTGGGCTGGATAGAATGTCCTGGTGGGCTGCATCTGACCCCCAGTTCGCTTTTTGCCCACCCATGAAGTATACCCAGATATATCTCTGGTTAGAGGTCATTAAGCATTAATTACTTTTTATTTCCTTCTATCAAAAAGATTGGACATACCGGTTTTCTTTCCATCCTCACTTTGCAGACTGACATGAGATCCACAACTTCCTGCCAGGATAACAAAAGGTCTTTCCATCCATTTGTGTGTGTACCCTGAGCCCTGTATGCTCCATACTTAAAGGGTCACCTGCAAAGAGCAATGCCACACTCTCCTTGGGCAGGTAGAGCAATAGTAAAGGTAATAATAAGGAGCAAAAGGCCAAGAGTCCTATTAATTTCATATTTTGAAAGCAAATACAACATGCTCTTGGACAGTAGTTTGTAGGACCCTATAACAGGTTGCCTTCTGCAGTGGCATTTTTTTTTCTTATTTGATATCTGCAGCCTATGAGGGGTATCCTTGAAATCCTTCAATGGTTCCCTCCTATCTTTCATCTCATATCCCACTTTTACTCACCTGCCACGTCTTGATGTAAATATTATATAGATGTTCTTACAAGCAGGAGACTACCTATTGTACTTCTATGTTGGGGTTCGCAGCCACTACAGGCCTTGCTCCCCCGTCTTTCTCTAGCTAGGCCTACCAGCCTAAACCCACCAGATAGGGTTTGACACCAAGGCTTTAGCTCCTTAATCTTGGGGGTTGTGGCCCTCCTTTTGCTTCCAATATGGAGCCCAGGCTCTCTGTCCCAGAGGCCCATCCACTGGACACAGAGCCAGTGGGCCAGAAGTTCAAGGCTGGGCAGTGGTCCCAAAGTCTCACTGGATAAGGACCCCCTTTCTTTTAGCTCGGGCTACTAGCCAGTGTTCCCCCACTGAGGCCCAGCTTAAAAGTCCTGCACCCAGCTCTTAGAAGCTGGCCCTATATAACTCAACGCACTGATGCACTAGGCCCCTTTGGCCTTTTATGACTGAGCCCAAGGCATTAATGAGGTGTCCTCTTCCCCTACAGACTTGTACACAAGCCACTGGTCTATTAATCAACAAAAATATATAAATGGTAAGCCCATGGGTTATAACCACAAAAAAGAATAGAAATTAAAGAAGGCAGCATGTCAGCTTACATTTCTTTGTGGCTTGGTGCTTCTGCTTCCCTGCTCCCTGTGACGCTCCTCCCTGTGGCACTGCCGCCACTTCTCCAAGAGTCATCAGCAGTTCCAGCAGGCAAGCCTCTCTGTGGAGATCCTCCTTCCCCTTTGGCCACTGCCCTGAACTGCCGCCAAGCCCAGGGTTTTTATAGTTCTGGCCGGCCCCCTTCCGGACACCTGATTAGCTGGCCAGGCTCAGCTTTTAACCCCTACCCTGCCATCAGGCTGTGCCTGGAAAGTTCTGGTCTTAAAGGGACCTGCCTTCTGGTAACAGGGCTAGGGTTCCCTGTTACAGACCCCTTTTTCCTAGAATGTACCGCCAATTCAGGTTAGCAAGGGTATAGTTGCCTAAGGTCCCAAGAATCAGCCAGGAGCTTCACATTTTCACGGGCAGAGCATTATCTATATCTCTATAGAGTGCTCCCCTTGAGGATTCCTTTATTATAAGTCCTTTGTTGGGGTTACCTTATTTAGGATCATCTCCTGTGTTTTGCAAATTAGTGGGCAGGGATTGGTTGGTGTGAGGGACCTAGCAACTGCTTGACTCTGAGCCTGGCGTATAATGGGTAAGATACTGAATCCTTTTACAGTCTGTACTCTGATCAGGTGCCCTGGGGATGATGTGTGTTCAATCATCTAAATAAAATAAACAACCATAAGTTTTCTGTCCTGCAATTTTGCAAAGATAAATGGTTTGGCAAGATGAGTTCTCCCAGCCCTAGTAGTCACTTGACTCTCTGGAGTAAAATGATGAACACACGAGATAATAACACAAGCAGCAAATCACCACATGGGTCTATCCACCGGGGTGTACAAACTAGGCAGAGATTCAGCATCCCTTTTCTACAGTTTTTTTTTTTTCCCTTTTGATAAATGCCTTGACCTGATTTCCAAATGTGTAGCTCGCTATATACATGGAAGTAGAGCCATCTGTATTGTGTTTGATGAAGTTCTCTGATAGAAGATATCAGAATTAATCATGTGTTCATTGGCTCTAATAAGTTATACTCGGCTCCAGGTTATAAATAAGCAACGTGGACTGCACCGGGACACTGGGCTGGAATAGCTTGCAAATGAATACATCCTTACAAAGTCTGCACGCTTTGTGAGGTTAGAAAGTTTTCTCTTTGAACGCATATTGAATATAGGTGGTGCACATGCCAACAGAGGAAGTGCCATTATCTTGCCTGTCTGTCTCCATGTGCTCTCTTATCTTACACTTAGATTGCAGACTCTTTTGGGGGACTGTCCTTTTTCTTTTTCCTTGCGTTTGTACAGCTGCCGCATAAGAAAGTCTTGGTGATGACACCTATGGGTTATTGCAATAAAAAGAAATAATGCAAATACATACAGCAGTCCTTGAAAAGACATGCAAGGAGTTGGGGGGATTTTTAAGAGAGCCCAAGGGAATTGCATGCCCATATCCCACCCTATATTGCTTTAAAATGTGGCTGGTAATTTGGCAGCTCATTACACTGAATAGTAAATAGTCCTGGTAATAGTAGACGCAGGCCTTGGGAGGTGGCAAATCTGAGCTGAGTTCAGGCTGGGATCCTTGCTTTTTCTTCTGAGCCAGAAGGTGAGCATGGGCCATTTGAGCGCTGCTTCCCACTGTCTTGCCCCTTTAAGGTGTATGGGAATTGCTGGGAAACACTACAGGTCAAACATCATGAGAGAGGATTAGTCAGATGCTGAGAAGAATACAGTAAATTTTATTTTAATTGACTGCTCAAGGGACCAACAAGAATTGGTGCTTAATTGAGGTAGGCCCTCTAAAAATTGTGGACTAGAATTCCACTCAGTGTTCAGGGATACTTTTTGGCAGTCACTTAAGACAGGAGGTTGCCTAATAAGGGTGGTATATAGTGCAGATTTCACTGTAATTAAAAAGAAAATGAGCAACGCTTTAATTGAAATTAGAATATTAAAAGCTGAAAGTTCACTATTCCTCTGTTACTTATCATCAGTTAGAAACTGCATTGCATATGTGTAACAAACCATTGCATTTTAAAAATGGAACAATAAAAAAGCTGCTGTAATTTAAAAGCAGCCAATTTACTAGCAGTACAGTTTGCAGCTCCATCACTTGCTAATCAGTCTGTTAAACATAATAGCCATTCTTGTCTGGAGGCAGTTAATCATGTTGTGAATGCACTTATCAGTGCATATTAGAAATACAATACAAGACTTTCCGACAGAGGAATGGATGCAATTACTGCAATCGGTATACATTTACTTACTGTCTTACCATGCTTTAAAAAAAAAAAAAAAAAATATATATATATATATATACACCCCAAGTCCAGCAGAGACCAACTTCCTTAATATGTGTAAGGGACTTTTTTGAGAGTATTAGTCATATTACTGGGAGGTTGATCATGCTGATAGAGTTGAAATCATCAAAGATGCTTGATCTGACCTCATTGGTATAAACAGGTAGTTAATCAGGGTGTTGTGGCACCCTTGGGTGCCGTCAAATCCTTTTAAGGGTGCCATACAACGTTAGCATTGTTAGGGGTGCAAACACTTGTGCATGATTTACAAGATAAACCCAGAGATTTCAAATAGGCATCCATAGATTCAAAATCATTCTGACCTGGTGTGGTCTTTCTGAGTTCTTTGCAACGGACAAACTGCTCTATTATTTTTCCATAGTCCAAAAATGAAGGTAAGCTAAGAGCCAGCATTTTCCAAGGGGGACCTTGGGTCTAATGAGGGGTGCCTTGAGTATGAAAAAGGTTGAGAACCACTGGTATCAAATAAAGGTTGCCTGCTGGTGGCTCACCGTCAATGAGGGCCTCCACCTGGCATTCTTCAAGGTTTGTTGCAACGCTTCTCTCTTTCTGAAAGGCATTTGCAAAGTCTTAATGGCAGGATGGTGAATTATCCAAATGACAGCTAGATTTGTTGGCGGTGAGGAACTTATACTTCTATTAGGCGGAGGGTGCCTGCAGCACGTGGATAAGTTAGCACTTACGCAGATCTAAATAAATAAATACAAATGAGACATTTTGAAATCTCTGAAGGAGGATATTCAGAAAGCATGGAAGCTAATTGCTTCCAGCACAACCACCCACCCAGGATGGGTGTAAATACAGCGCTGCTACAGAACGCCAGGACTCACAAAATCTAAAGCTTTTAGGTAAACAATTTTCCAGGGATGAGCAGTTCTCTTAAGTATATAAAAAAAAATTGAAGCCTTCAAAAGACAGAGGAAAGAGATGCATGTAAAGAGGGTTATTTCGTGACATTTCTGACAGCGTTCTTTACAAAGTCTACAGTACAGTTTCTCTAAATAGCAGGACTCTGGATATTGTATATAATTCTTAGGGGTAAAGATGAATGTATTTCTAGTGGTGAGAGGAACCTGCCATTACGCCTATAATTGCTCTTATGTGACTTTCTTTCTTCTTGATAGCTGGACTAGTAGTTTTTAGTACTATGATCTTTATTCTGTCCAAGAAAAGAAAAACGTCTTCAATTGCAATAATTATGAAGGTAAAAGGATGTGAAGCCAAATCCATCCCAGTAATATTTGTGTAGGCTCTCTGCTTTATGTTGTAAGGAAGCTTGGAGGAGAAAGGACCAGAGGAAATGAGGGGAAGCGAGTCCCATGGTTCAGGTCTAGGCTTGGAGTGAAATCTTAGCTCATGAGTGGTCTCCACTGACTACTTGTCCTTAAAGTTTGGCATGTGTATAAGCAACTCCCTGATTCAGGGCCATGGCGTGCCCAACAGAAGCAGTGCTCGTCTGAGAATATGGCTTGAGGCAGCATCCCTAAATATGGCAGTGAGTACACTCATTTATAAACCCTGCTGAAATCTGCATTTAAGTGCTTTCTTGAATTGGAGCCAGCAGCAGTCTATTATCACTCTGTCTTGAGATTTGCTATCTCCCCCTCCCCGGGCCTATTTCATCAGATGCATTAGCTGTGCTCCTCCATATAGAGTGGTCCTATAGTTTTTTTGTCAGTCGGGGAGCTAAACGTACAAGATCTAGCACCATCAGATTTGTGGATTCCTTCTCCTGTTTTCAGGGTTGCTCTACCACAAGCAGCTACTGCACTTGCTCATTAGCTTTCTGCCCTAGGAGACGTCACTATTGTGTAAGTATTGTAATGTCAAGTGCTTGGCTGGCCATCAGAAAGTGTAGTGCCAATAGAAATGTCTGTGGCTGTGGCGAAAGGGAAGTCCCTGGCCTCTTCCCCAGAGTATTAAGGGCCTACATCCCTGTTACACATTTGAGTAATTTGACTTCCGCAAACAATCCCATTCGATCCCGTAGGGTGTTGAACAAGCTCAATTCCCATTATCTTCACCAAGAGTTCAATGTGCTCAGCACTGTGCAGGAGACGCTGAACAATTGAATAGGATCAGACCCTGAATGCATGTTTTATCCTAAGGACAAGGAATGAGAGAGGGAGGGACGATGGAAGACCACTTCTCCGCTTTCGATTTTCAGTTTATTTCTTTCAGACCCTCAATTAATCAACCTTTATGACCCCTCCCATGTAATCACATTGTGACCCTGTCGCCCGGTACCATCCGAACAGCTTCCACCAGTGCATTTGAATTCATGTCGCATGTTGGGAAATCTTTGTACTGCGAGCGTGACTAAGTAATCATCATTACCCTCTGAGAGGGTGACCTAGAGACAACGTTACATGGGTGACCATTCTGCTGACCTCATTTTCATGCCATTATGAAGTAATTGTGGAATAATTTTTAAAAGAGCAGAAAAATTAAATCCTCTCTTTCCCCCCCCGCACCCCCCCACCCCCTAACCCTCCTTCTTCCACTCACATTTGTTTTTGCTGCTCTAGCAGATTTTGGATTTATTTTGTCAAAAATCCAGAGATTCATTAGTGTAATGTACCCTGCACATATTGGTTATTCTCTCTTGCTTTTAGTGTTGCAGTGAGCAATCAGAAGCATAAGCCATTCTGAATAACAAAGAGAAACAAGTGGAATTAATGTAGATGGCTCTTTTGTGTTGGTTTATTGAATGTGGACCCTAATCCACCCCCACTATTTCCTCAGCTGGGTTGAATTAATCTTCTTTATTAATAAAAATATGGTGAGGCTCAAAGACACATGCACACCAGTGTCATTTCTTGGTTTTGCTAAGTGCAGGGGGGGAAGACTCATAATCCAAATCGCCTCGTAATAACTGGCCTACAAAATGAACCAATTTTGCACGTGCCCATTTAAATCATCTGTGTTAAAGTTAATGGGTTAAAGTGATCCCTGACATAAGTCCACAGACTTGGTTTTCATTACCATTTATTTTTAGCTGAAGTATGAATTATTCCTAAGATACTCTACGTATTATCTCGCCATCTGAATCTCAACAGTAGGAACAATAGGTTAAAAAAGACCCATGAATGATTAAATTCAGTTTCTTACTGATGTAGAGACTTGTTTAATGCTGAACACAATGTAGGTAGAATAAACTCGTTTTTAGCCACGTTCCTATTTGGATTGGTTTGTTTATTATTGCATGCGTTTGTTATAACTGTCCGTTGCATTATTCTTCCCACTGGGCTCCTTACGATTTGTATCCACCCTTAACAGACTTTTGAAAAATCAGCGTCCTTGCTAACCAGTCGCCACTCTATTGTTTATACATTTATGATGGCTTCCCATTAAATGGAGAATTAAGTTCAAGGTGCTGTGACGAGGGGCTTTTAAGATCATCGAGACTGTAGCACCCTTTGTCACTGTTTTTGTGCATCCTCGAGCACATTGGGTATATTTGAATCACAGTTTACAGCTTGACGCCAGCCCTTTCATTCATAAATTCAACACGCAGAGAGTTTGCATCTTTAGAACCCTCTGGTCGAGAACTCTTCCTATGAAGATTCAGTTGTCAGACCCAATTATCCTTCTAAAATCAAAATTGCAACCTGATTGGTAGTAGCCCTGCTGTGTCAGAACGTATTTTGAAGCATCAGGATGATTCTGACTAGTGCTCTATACATGATTCGGGTCATTTTTACACCAGTGCTCCTCTTTTTTTAAATATGCTTCTCCCCCCTGCTTCTTTATGCTCTCCGAGTCGTATTTTCACGTGTTTCTCTGCAGCGACAAAGGCTAGAAACTTGCTGTGAGGAAATCAATCAATCAATCCCAAACGGGAAATCTTATGTAATCCCATGATTCCGGGAGCTGGGGGCTTAAGTACTCATTCTATTCTCATTTTTATATTAAAATTACACTTTGGAGTCATTGCTTGGTTTTCTAGGCTATCATAGTACAAATGCAACGCGGCTGCTGATAGTGCTCATCCTTACGTTTTCATATGAGTTGCAACAATTGCTCACATGCCCAAGATGTTTCAGTTTGCAGCAAAATGCTATGGTGTTCCTCGGGGAAATGCATTAAGCCATGGGCGGCAATGGGACAGCGGGTGGCAAGGAGGCACTCAGGTCATGCTCCCTCTTATGCCGTGCAGTAGGGTTTTAGCAGGCGCTAGGAAAAGAGTAAGGCTATGATAAGATCATCTTCAGTTATGAGACTGGGTGGCCCTAAGTGGAGCTTCTTGCGGAGCTAGTTGCCATACTGGTGGTGGATTCCTTACTGCAAACCCCTAAATAATAGTTCCCCTGCATGAATCCCATTTTGTTGGGCATTGTGTGTTGTGTGGGTGGGATGAATCATCCTTGTCCTGCTTGTTTCAGATACAAAGAGCTAATTTCACTTTACAGTACTGGCATGACTAGCAGCAGAGGCAGATGCACACGTCTTCACATTACTTTGCAGCGTTTCTTGAGGGATTTGCAACAGGGGCTAGGATCTGCACCTGCTGGGTTCTGTTTCCTGGGTCCTCCATTGTTGTCCTGCTGACTGAATCCCAGTCCGGTTCTCTTTTAAGTCAAGTGAAAGATTTTCTTCTTTTGTCTTCACTGGTGGCACAGGTGGGTCCCTTAATCTCCGTGTGCCTCCATTTACCCGTCTCCAAACACGGGGCTGGCATCTAACATGCTGTGAAGGGTACAGGGAAACTTTGCTTGTTATTTTATTGCTGTTTGAGTGCCCTTTGAAGAGAGATGCTCTTTAAATGTAAAGTATTATGCTGCAAGCCTACTCTTGTATCGCCTAATTAATTATGTTGGAAATATGTTTGGATTGTAAATCACCTGTATTTTAGAAACCAGGCACTGCAGAGATACTTTATGGCCTGCTTTCCAGGCCTGCACAACAATTTGGAAATACACCTCATTATGACGATATGTAAACGTGTAAGGATTTCTGAACAGGTGAAGAAACATTACAGATGTGCTTTATAAATCAAGGGCCGTTTGGGCTTTGAAATTTATTAACCATTTAAAATTCAGCATAATTTTTTTTTGTCTCATAAATCCTTTCCTTTTAAAACAAATGTAGTTGCTTTTATTTGCATCTGGTATCAGCTGACCCTGACCCCTACGTCTAACTGGATGTGTTAGTTATTTGCCCCAGCAAAGAGCTTTCTCCTTGCGATGGAGTTCTGTTTTAAGAAATGTTCAGCACGGTGGTCAAGTGGTTTTAAATGGTCGTCAGACAAATATTCTCGTATAATTGATGTGTTTTTTGAAATTGTGATGCTTGAACGGGGGGGAGCGGAGACAAGGAATCAAATGAAGCCCACTGTAAATGGGTGCATTGCTATCAGCGGGACTGCACCAAATGACACCAGATCTGAATTGGGTTCTAAAATTCCTATTTAAAGGCAAGTAAAATAGTGTCTGAGGCCTCTTTCACCAGAAGGGGTTTCCATACGTTGTCACAAGGATGGAAGCAAATAAAAATAATAGAAGCAATTGTCTCAGTTGTCTCCAGGGTTGTCATGATGATGCTGATAAAATCAAATAAACTGGAAGTTATTGCAAGTTGTTAGTGTGAGGCACAGTTGTGAATTGGCAGCGAAGGAAGCTGAAGAGCTTAAAATGTTTGCTCATTATCTAGATTTATTGTTTTTGGTGCTGGGAAAATGTTGGCTAAGCAAAAATAACATGAATAATAACTGGTCTTAGTGGGGTGTTTTGAACAAAAATAGGATTTTCTTTCTTTTTTTTTGCTGCTGCTGTTATTGGATTATCAAAAACTGCTGTGTCAATCCATATGCTATCAACGGATTTAACTGCTTAGCTGCATCCTGTATACTTCACACGCCCAATGGAGCTACGGAGTGCTTGGGATTCGGGATGTGGGAAAACCAGCAAGATCAGACATCCCGAGATAAGTATAGAAAGCTATTTTAGGACCAGGTGTTGGTATCAAAGCTACCTGGACGATTAAAATATCCCTGTTGGGTAGCAGGGTCCTGTCTAAAATGTAGTTTAAGAAATGCATCATGGGGGGAAAATTATCCCCCCCAGACTTGCTGACCTTCAGCCTCTGCCCCTGATGGGCAGGACTCCTACCCTTGGCTTGTGTGTGGAACCGCTGGCACCGGTCAGATGTGACGTGCAGGTGTAGAGCGGGGAGGGCAACAGTGTCCATCCCTCTTACTTCTACCTGTGAGTATTTTGGAAAGGAAAAGGAACAAAACGCAGCGGTTCGGGACGGAGCAACAGTGCCTGCTTTGGTGAGGGTGGAACAGCTTCTCTCTGACGTGTTCTTCTTACATGCTTTACAATCCCCAAACCTATTGCGGGATCCTCCTAGGCAGAAACGAATCCCTTTGGAGAGGCATCGGAGTTCGGGGGCAGCGGCAATGGTTAGCTGAATGCTTCCCTGTTGCCATTGAAGCTTGGGGCGAGGCGCAGTACAATGCAGGTTGTTGGTCCTGGCCTCGGGGGATGTCCCGAGGGTACGACTACTCTACACAACTGGCCGTGCCTCTCAGAGGTAGGGACCCTACCGTACGGTACCCCTTTGAGTAGGGCACATCAGCCTGGGAATTGCAGGAGCACTGCATTGGCATGGCTGTATCTTTACCTAAACTCTCTTGTTCATGGCACCGTGCCATGTGAATATACCCTGTGGTTTAGATATGAAGGGGCCATCACAATCCTCTAGTCTGATGTCCTTCCTAACAGGAGTCTTGCATTTCACCCAGTAACATCTGCTTTAAACCCAGAGCCTCTTGGCTCCTATACTTGTGCAGGGAGGCTGCTCCAACGCACTGTAATTACAGCGTGTTGGAGAAGACTCGGTTTCATCAAGTCTGCTGGAGCGTGGTAATTATTGCGCTCCAGGAGACTCCAACGTCACGCGTATTGGCATTCCT
>NW_005841833.1:215126-227076 GCF_000455745.1 Alligator sinensis | reverse complement strand
GCTCCTACAAGGAGAGACAACTGCCCCCCCCCCCCCCCCCCATTTTTCAGTGTGGGGATGCTGATACACATGACACTCCAGGCACTTTAACTAGTGTGGCTCTGATGCCGCATTTGTTTTACAAGTACATTCAGTTGTGATAGGGTGTTACTTAGTAGTAGCCAGGAGTGGTGGGGGGCACAGACTTACAGGCTTGCCTTCTCAGAAGGGAGTCTTGTTCCCCAAGATGTGCTAATTTTCATGACTAAGCTCTAAAATTTTCAGCTGGATCTGGATCATTTTCTGAATGATGATTAAGTCATTTTAGATTAACAGCCCATCTTGTGGAAGTTGCATAAAAATGTTATTGGTAAATATCTACAATTCAAAAGCAACAGTGAAGAAAGCTTGGGTTTGTATGCGTTTGTATAGGATGGGCTGGAGGAAGATGATCCTGCCTCAGATGTGGGTTGGTCTAGATCGGGGCGGGCAAAATGCAGCCCGTGGGCCGAATGTGACCCGCCAGGCCACTCCATCTGGCCCTCAGGGCCCCTTAAAATTTTAGAAAATTAATATTTATCTGCCCCTGGCTACTTGTCATGCAGCCCTCGATGGCTTGCCAAAACTCAGTAAGCGGCCTTCCACCTGAAATAATCGCCCACCTCTGGTCTAGATGACCTGAGGAGGTTCCTTCCAGCCCCACTTCTCTATGTCTCGAACCACAGCATTGTTTGAAAATCCTCTTTGGAATTTGAAAGCTAGAACCCAAATTTTCCATTAATGCCCTGAGGGGCTAGAGAAGGGTAGGTTTAGGACCTGACGTTTCCTTTGAAGCCACTGGGCTCTAAACATCTTCGGTGAAAAAATGATCAAGACTTGAGTTTGGGGATTTTGTTTGCCCTGAAGTGCTGGGCACCTGCATCTCTGATTGACTTCAGGCAGACTTTTGGGTGTCGAACATTTCCATTTAACTGTTGAAACCTGGGGCTGGATCCTGTGCAGCTCACTGCTCTCAAATAAACGGTACTATTCCAGAAGTCCCACTGGAGACTGAAGGAGACTGACTTTCACTATTGGCATGTTATGAACTATAACCTAATGTTCCTGTCTTAAAGACTAATCCTGTTCCTAGTGAATTCAGTGGGGATTCGCCACGGATTTCAGCGGGAGCAAAAGTCAGTCCCTAACTTTAAAATGATGGAAAACCTACTTGAACAACACAACATCAGACATTTATGATTTTGCAATTACCTAGTTCACACTTCGTTTTTTCATAGCTTTACACTCCCGTCTGCCTCATAAACAGATTGCCATTTACTGAAAACATTATTTTAGGAGTTAATGAAAATCATGATTTGCTGTAAGAGAGAATAAAAAAGCCATCACTAATGTAACTTTTGGGTTTTATGGGAATTGAGATGTTGAAAGGGAATGGATGTTCTTGCTGATAAACTCTCAGTGATCCAGCGATATGCTCAACCCGATTGCATTTCAGAACTTGCCCTGCTGTCATCTTTCCCTGTGACGTTGTGCATATTTAATTCTTTATGGAAAAGCAGACAGGAAGCTCTTTGGGTAAGTTAGCAACATGGATCTTTGTTGAAAGTATCTGATGCTAATAGCTCTGCAGTCTTGTTTCTTAAAGCTAACTAATAACGAGTCAAAGTTCACTACCATTATATCATCAGCTACAGCATGTTACCCCAGTGCCTAGATTGCTAATTTTGTCACGTGTTTCATTTAGTAAAATGTAGTAAGTATGAAAATAATTCAGTTCTAGGTCATTTCTCATAGTTTTTGCATTAAAGTGTTTTGGTGGTTGCTGTTTCGATAAACCCACAAACCTGTTAAGTGGGCCCATGCAGTTTAAAGATGACTAATATTTAATAAAGCTCAGATTTGGCTCTGTGTATTCCCTGCCATCAGTGAATATAAGATGCAGATTTAAAGTACATTTTTCTTGCCATCTGCATAGACATGTTAAGGCAGAGATAAATCTGTGTGTGCACGGGTATGTGCATGGAACATGAAAACAGAGGTAACATGATGAATAGTTTCTTCTCCCCTAAAGAAGGTCAGTTGAGGCAACAATTTGTCTAAAGATGTGGTGCAATTTTTCAAAAGCATCTAATACTTTAATAGCACAAGTCCCATAGATTGTTAATGGGACTTTGCTTCGAAGGTACTTTAGGTACTTTTGAAAATTCTCCCCATAATCTTTATCCTGTGTCGTATGGTCTGTGATTTATCCCACTGGGGAAGAGTTCTTCCTTGGAAAAATCCACTGTCTCATGGTAGACAATTGCTCATTACTGAGCTAATTCACGTTTCTAGAAGGAAATATTTAAGGCTCAACCCTACAAGTGGTGATGTACGGGAAAACTGCTGCAACTGGGCCGCTCTCTCATCGTGGAGCTACTCTACTCAGCTGCACTCTGCCTGGGTACAGCTGTCTGTGCTGTCAGGTATGATATTGGAGTTAAATGCATTTCATATGGAATTTAAGAACATTTTATCGCCCAAATAATTAATTTTTAAATATATTTCTGGAAACCGTGTCTGGAATGGGTTGCATTGGTTTATAAATCAGGTTCACAAATCCATATAGTCTATAACAGGACCGCAACATTATACAACTCCTGCTAGCTGTAATTATGTCACACACAGTGAAGCATGTGGTTGAAAAGTTGGAAACCTATCTGGGGCACATTAAATGCATTTGAGGCTAGACATTTGGAAAGTGTATAAAAGTGCCCAAAGCTTGATGGGTACTCAAAAAGCTAGCCAGAAAAAGGGGTATTGTGGAAGTGCAATTACAATAGAAAATAGGATTATAAGCTGTGTTTTGAAGAACAAGGCCTACTTACTTGAGCCTGCGAGAAGAAATAAAACTAAGCCATGCTTTCTTTTTTTCCTCTCCCCAGAAAGAAAAATGTCTAATGAATGTCTCATGTCTGAAACACTGGGCTGGATTCATCAAAGGGAGTTAGTAATTACCAAATTGAGAGAATCATGAAGCGCTTTTCTAAATTTGAAAGGCTCATCAAGAATAGATCAGGAGCAGGCAAAATTAATAGTTATGAACTCATTTCCATAGAAATGGACTTATTAGCAAGCATGCCAGCTGCCTAAAATTATAAGGTCTTTTCCTTCTGCTTGCAGGAAATCATCTTTTTTTATAAAAGTAATTTTGACTTTATTTTTTTTATTGCTTTTCCAAACTGGGGTTTGGGAAAGTTCTCGGGCAGTGGCTTAAACTGGACAAAAGAAAAGGAAGGAGAAGGAAGACGTAGGAAAGGAAAGAAGACAACAAGCATTGTATAACCTCGGATGCCACAGGATCTTTCTGTGCGGCAACTTGTTCAGAGAACAATAGAACATGTGGCAAGAAAAAGTTGCCAGGTTTTAACAAGAGTGAGTTCAATTAAAAATAGGATTTAATGGCTAATCATGGCATGAGTCGAATTCTTCTTATTTGTTGGTAGCCTGCCGGCTTTCATAGCACTTTATCCTCACTAGATACCTAAAGGATATCTGTAATTCAGCAAGCAGGAAGTCCAACCTCTAAGAATTGGCCATGACCTACAGTGAAGGCCAAGGAAAAATCAAAGATTTGCCATGACAGGGGAGAATTCCTTTTAAAGGACATGATATAAAGGACTGGCATGTAGCTAATCCCCACTACCAGAGAAGGGGACTTTAAGTCTCAGTGTTATGATTTGTAGACAGAAGTTCCCTGAGATTGAAGAAAGTAAATATTTGACTCTTGGGGTTTGATTCTGATTTGACTTCTCAGAGTTTTCTCCCTTTATTTCAGTGGAATTGGTCCTGACTTACACTAGCATAAGTAAGAGATGCATCAGGTATCCAGTCCCTTAAATTTAGGGCTTTCATAGCTCCCGATGGGCATGTCTACCATGCTCTGTTATGGAAGACAGTTAGCATGTCGCAAGACTGTGGGCGCATCTACACGAGACGCTTACTGCGCATTAGCCTAATAACGCTTGCATGGTAGTGTAGAGGTTATGAAGCGTGCTAATAGCCTGCCGCTCAGTGTTAATAGGCTAATGCGCACTAAGCATCTTTAAAAAAAACCCGTGCTCCGGCACTAAACTAAATGTCCTGTAACTAAGGTGCATTAATGAACGTGTAGACGCCTGCATGAAGTATCAGTCTTCCTGCTGGAAGAAAGAGAAGAATCTATAGGTGAGAAAGAACAAAGACTGCAGGAACAGTCGAAAGACTATGGGCCACTGAATTTTATTCTTCAAGCTTTATCATTGGCTCGTTATAGCCCTAACCTGGGAAGAGACTTGAAAGACAACTGAAGATTAATCATATGCTTTTCCGTCAGGGACTTTGGGCCTCGGATCTCATAGCATTTGGCATTGCTCTTAGGGCTTGTCTTGAAGGGGGAAACAATGGCCACAGTCTTGGATGAAATTTGGAAGTAATTTGTAGGGCTGCGGATGAATAAAATACTCCAGGGGCTGAATGCTAGCGAAACCTAATTAGAACATGGTGAGTCTGGCACAAAAGTGTGGCTTTTCTGGCTGTTTTCCGAAAGAAAAAGAATATAAAGTTGGTGTTTTGTTTTCAGATGCTGATAACTTACCGTGCATTTAAAGTCCCTCAGAGACAAAGTGGGAAGTGTTTGATTAATGGGACAGGATTTCTTTTTCTTTAAGCTGTTGCAGGAAGTCTCCTTGTCAAACTGGGTCACCATTTCTCCACTATGTTGTTCTTTTTGTGTTTCATAGGTCTCTTTAAAGGGTGAAGGAGTGTGTATGATGGATCTAGGAATGTCTTTGGTAGCCGTGTCGGTCTGAGAATCATCTCTGGACCAAGATTTCTGGAGTTTTGCATTCCTATGATGGATCTAAACTTCTCCGTGTATGAATGGCAGGGGAGGGGAGAACTGCAAAGACTTACTAGTTCAGAGGGGCATATGCTTTCCTAGGTGACAGCCTACTTCATCCGGTACTATGACTGGACTGATGAAGTAAGGCATCATCTATGAAAGCTTATGCCTCTGTGAACTGGTTAGTCTCTAAGGTGCTACCCTGCTGTGCCTGACTTCAGATGAACATGGCTACCTACCCTTTTTTTTTCCTCTCATGTAGGGATTAAACTTTGATTCCAAGATATGGCAGTCTACAAGTCTGTCTTTAAAAAAGGTGTGGAATATGTAGCTATGCAATTGTGATGCTTCGGTCACTGTGGGTGGCACCTATACGCGTAATACAAGCTCTCATGTTTGAACTGGCAGAAGCTATCCCCTCCCCGGACGGTTGCTACAGTAATCGATAAGGCGTGGACACAGACGTACTCTGCTAGAGGCTTTGCTTTTGTTCTTTTTTGCTGTTGCCTTTTATATGAAATCCATCATTTTGAAATGAAAATGTACAGGAGCTCTTTGGGCACGGACGATGTAACAAGGGGATAATCAAAAGAATTGTGGACTGAGCACAAAACAGCTCCTGACAGTGTGACATGATGAAATTGCTCCAGCAGCTCCGAGTTCGACCGGCCCAATAGCACACGGGAATACCACGCGCTCCTTCTAATTACTTTAGAGACGACTCTCTGAGCAGACCCCAAGAGTTTGTCCAATTTTTTGAGATGGGCTTGGAAACTTTTGCCGTGGATGGTTTGGTGGGATTCAATATTGGGACATTTTGTATCTAAGTCTCCTCTGAATTTAATTCCTGATATGTGGGCTTGCTTGGGTTGTGAAGGTGTAAAACTAATTGATAGAAGCAATGAGCCTGGGACCACGCAGCTGAACTCTCAGTTGTGGTGACAACGTTTTTTCTGCAGAAGTTAAGACGGCTCTAATTGCCACTCTAGTGTTGCATAATGTAATTTATCTTATGGGTCTTGTTGGAGCATAGGAACTGCCATTTATTGGGTCCATATTGCCCGGTATCCTGTGTCACACAGCGACAGAGAGTGGATAGTGAAAGGAAGAGTGAACAGGGCTTTTCCACTGTTCCTCTCCCATCTCCAGCCTCCAGCATTTCAGAAAGTTATGATTCAGAGGCTGTATCCCTAACTCCCGTGTTCAACAGCTACTGATGCACCTTTCCTCCAGTAATTTGTCCAATCCCTTTTTGAGTCTTTTGCGTATTGTCTAGCTCAGTGATTCTCAACCAAGATGCTGGGACACCATGGGGGATCCTTTGAAGGGTGCGGCGAGGTATGAGGAGATAAGCAGGATAAGCACAGGCTCAGGCTTGTCCCTGCCTGGTCGTTCCCCCATCGCCACTGCCTGGCCCCTCTGCAGGGATGTAAGGACTGTAATAAATGTTAGTTCTTGAAATGCCGCTCGATTCACCAAAATTTTGGAAGGGGTCTTCAAGTCTAATGTGTGGGGGGGAGGCTTTGAGGCTAAAAAGGTTGAGAACCATAGGTCTAGCAGGACACCTGAAAGTTGCATTTTTAGCTTCTAGCCTTGCCTGAAGGTAGATATAATCCTTTGTTAAGTTGGAAAATATTTGTCCCCCAGGTACTGGAGTATACATTGGAGGTGTATGTTGTCAGAATGAGAACATAAAAATCAATAATCTGTGTTCAGATTTTCTCCTTTACAATGTGACTTCAAAAGCATACAGTAAAAAATAAGGTCTGCCTTTGCGCATTCACAGCATTTTTTGGAGAGAGATGAGCGTGAAAGTCTCTGTTCTTGAGAAGGAGCTCCGTTCCTTTGTTTCAGTGGAGAAGCCCAGGGAGGTATAACCCAGGTGTCAACAGTTTTTGCCAGCATTGTTTTTCTGATGGTAGTAGTCTCAAGCATTTGGGTCAAATTGAATTTTTCTAAAGGTGGTATTTTAAGGTGGTTATGGGTGTGGAAGCTAAGCATTTGCAACGATAGTGTGACCCAGTGGATCGGGGGCTACGTCTGTCTGATCGGTTGTGTTATTCTGGTCAAGTCTCTGTTCCCCATCTATAAAACAGGAGCAATGAGTCGTATGCTCCTTTTGTAGGCTGTTTTTGGTTGCATGGATAAAAATAGCTGAAGGAGGGAGGCAGACACGGTTCTTTGGATAAATCTGATATCTTTTATTAGACAGGAGGGAAGCACTGTTATTCCAAATGAATCTTTGCCACTGATCTGATCTATAGTATTGGATAAATCCAGTGATTGTTTGGTTCTCTATAAACTGAAGAAAAGACTATCTACCCAACAGGAATGTCATGAGGATTAATTAGTTGATAATTGTATAATGCTTGGCCACAGGAGAGCACTGAATGATGGTGGTATCAGTAAAAGCAGAAATAATTCACAAATGCAGCTGTGAGGACTTTGCATTACACCCATTTCTCCACCCTTTAACTTATCCTCGAATGAGAACTGTATGATGATCATCATACCATTACCAGTCTGCCTCGCTGACAGGAAGAATATTTTCATGAATTGAAAATGAGTATAATCTAACCCCACTTTTTTGTCCTGTATAATTTTCACACATCCATTTTTTTTTTTCACAAAGATAAAGGCAAGCTCGTGTTTGAATGCCAAAAAAGAAAAAAAAAATTGTTGAGAGCTTGTTTCTGGTGCAGTATGAGGAATGAACAAGTATCTTGCTGTTTCAGGGCATCAGTATTTGTAACAACAAAATGGTAATGATGTTAGATTAAATAATTTAGCAACATCTGTGTTGCGTGCTTCCCAGGGTCCAGGCTTTATATTACAAGTTCGGAGAGATTACATAGAATTAATGTCTGAGTTTAATGGGAAACATGCTTCCTTTTCAGAACACTAAAAGATAGATTGTAAGCTCATCTATAAAATATAGCCATTGCCTGGCGGGTTGTTTGATTAAGGCTTTTATCAACTTCCTGGGGTCTGCATGTTGAATCTGATAATAGTGCTTCTGTTGCGGGGGTGGGGGCAACGTTGCCATTTACTTTGTTCCTGGCATTTTGTTGTTTCGTTTTCAATTGTACCTGAATGCCGATTTTGTTTTCCAGGGCAAACGTGTCCTTCCATGAGATCTTGCAGATGGATTTTGAAATGGACAGTAGCAGCAACCTGACAGGGGCCCAGCAAATCACCTGGCAGGTGGAATACCCCAGAGAAGAGACTGTGAGCGAACTGGTGGTCTCCGAGATCTTTGTCAGCCAAACGACATTTGCAGGAATCGTTCCTCTTGCAATGGTAGGAATCTGCTCCTCCGTCTTTCTTTTACAACGTTCTTGGTGGGTTTTTTCTGCATTTAATGAAAGACGGCCCAGTTTCTAACTTGCTATTTCCTAGGCACTATGCTGCAAGTGGTTTAAATGCAACCCCCCTCCCCCCCCCCCCCCCCCCAAAAAAAAATTTAATAATATTTTATATACCTGATATACCATAATGGCTCCTTGGAAACCATTAGAGTCTATTGTGTACATTCTTTTCCATTTGTGGATTATCGGCCTGCTGCATAGTAATAGCTCCTTTGGAGCTGTTGTCTGTTGTATTGACACAACTGCCATGCATGTGCGCTGAGGCTAAGTGTTGCAATTAGTTATGACATTTTCATTTAAATAAATTAGCATGCGTGTGTAGGAAACTTTATTTCTAAACCAAACAACTGGGCCCTTTTTTGCCTTTCTTTTCCCCAAAGTGCTCAAATGTACCAGTCGAAATCACAGACTAATAAGCTACAAAATGTCAATTTAATAAAGCACTTGTTTTGAGATGTAGAGCAGGGAGATGTAATCATTTCTAAAGGTTTGGAGTTAGGCCAGGTTTCCAAGGTAAAGTATGGGGCATATGTTCATAAAGCTTTAACCCTACAATTGTTATGCAAACGGCTACTTACATATTCAAACACAGTTTTGTGGGGGCCGTTGGACTTGACTGTAATTCTCTTGTGTTACTAGAGCTTTTTTGCTTGATGTAAATCAATTATTTCACTGGAGTTGCCCTGGTATGAAGCTGCAGTTACAGCGTGGTGAACTGGACCCTGTCAACAGAGATGCCTTTGAAAGTCTGACCTAAAAAAAGTTGAGGGATTAGTTTGTTTTTCTGATTAGTTTAATGAAAACTAACTTAGATGCTGGATGCTAAATTTCAATCTACTAATAAATTTTATTGCCATTTTTCTTAAATCCTGATCAAGGGAGGGAACTTTTTTGATTTTCTTGCTGCTCTATCCAATAAGCAGCAAAAATGAAAAGTCTCTTCTGAAGGGATGTTACTTTGTGCTGCTAGGACAGAAGCAAAAGTGGATGCTGGTTAGAAAATTAAGGACCTAGGTAGGACTTATTTCTCATTCCCTCTGACAGTCCCTAAACTAACAGGGTGTGATAAAGGGAGCCTTACAGGTAGGAGAGTCCTTACTGGGTATTTTTATGGTGACTGGCATGGAGCATATCAGTGGTTGGTATGGAAGAAGATGAATCAAATGCTCCTGCAATGTGGATGTGATGATGTCAAGTATTAGCAATGATTCAGGTTGTCAAAGCAGGTAGAGCGTGGACAATATCACTCGTAACAAAACAGAACTTGTTTCAAATAAATGGTAAAGTATTCATGTTATTAGCAGTCCTCCTGATGTAACGTAATTTGGGACCCACCCAAAAGCCCAGCGATGACCTTTCAAAGGTGCAGGATGCAGATGCGGATCAACATTTTACAGCCAACCTTGCTGTCTCTGTAATAGCCACTCTCAATCTAATTACTGTCATTGCAGCTGGGACCAATTTCAGATATGAGATCAAAACATTTCAGATTCTAATCCGAGTAGCAGAACTGAAAAATTCAGATTTGGAATCTCATCTCTTACATGATAGCACAGTGGAAACAAGCTGCAGTATAAGATAGTGTTCTTAGTATATATATTTTTTCTCTTTTTGGACATCTCTTAATATTTCTTAAGAATACCATCCTCCTTGATGCTCTGTATTAGATTGGCCTGGCCTGAGGCTGACATGAGGCTGAGACACCAGTAGCAAGAGCACTGGCTTGTGTTTGCAGTCCATTGCCTCTCATTTGCCCATTTGGAGTACTGCTTATTTAAGAGTTACTGTATGATCCTGTCTCTGGTCTTACATTGCCAAATGAAGAACAAAAGCCAGCGTACCACGGACTGTTCAATGAAACCAGGTGCCACTGAATGTTTTGAAATTTCGCTTCAAGAGTCACTCGATTTTTCTCATCGCTAATAAATCGATTCAACTGTATTTTCCCTATCGTTGTCCAAATTGCACAACATCTGTAAAAACAAAGTCCTGTCATCTCATCTATTTGTCCCTTAATAGAATACTACACAAAAGCACCAAAATGCACTAACTTTCAACTTTTTTTTGAACGCAAGGTACCTGTGGTTACCTTTATTTATTTACCGTGGGATCAGGTACTTTTATAGGGCTTCCAAAATCCCCCTGCCTCGAATGATAGTTAATTCTTTGCAGTGCATCCATTTTGATGTATTAATATTGTATTCTTGTAATATTGGTGCTGCACAAAACCAAACTCCATGCAAACAGATTGCTTTCCAGGCTGAGTATTGAGGTGGATACAGCCATGGTTTGCTAGTGGCAGTTGTTTCCAGACCTCTGTATATTTGTGGTGGAGGGGAGGGGAGGAGAGACAGCATTGACTTTAAATCTTGCAGCATGTCGGGTTCTGTCTTAATAAAGATTTAGGCTCAAGTTAAATTAATGGATCTTTCTTTTGGCCATAATAAATAAACCGGGGGCTCTTTTTTGTGGCTGCATCTCGCTGTTGCAGGTTGCAGCTGCGGCTAGGCTGAGTCCTAAGTACATCTCGAGGTTCTTCATTGCTTTCTTAAAGAAAAAAAAAGAGAGAAAGATGCTCCTTATGATTCATTCCCATATTACAGTGTGGAGTTACTGACAGGGATCTTTTTTCCATTACCTAATTTGTTTTTCTTCTAGATAATGTAGGTGTGGCAGCTAGCATGTACTCATTTGAATAATAGTCGGATCAAAAGACCTGATTTCTTGCTTCAGTGGGTTTATGAAGTACTTAACATCAAATCTGATGTTTTTTAACATTTATACTTAGAAAGCTTGGAAGCGTGTTCGTGTTTTAAAGACGGAGTTGATTTCTGCATGTTACGCAACACAGAATTTAGCTCCTTAGCTGCAAACTGTGCCGGCATTGCCGCAGGTATTGTATATAACCTCTGGTCTTTTAGTTTAAAATCAGCAGTGCATTAATGAAGAAAGCTTTTGACAGGGACTTCACACAGTCGAGCAGCAATTTACTTTCATTACTGTTAGTCACTTTGGGTGCTAGAAAGAACAACTAATGGCTTAAATACAAACTGTACATTTTGAGTTCTGAAGGAGGAGGGAGAGAAAAAAAAAGCCATGTAGCATATCTGAGTTCCCTATTGGTGTGGGTGGCACTCAGCTTTCAAGTGTACTGTATCGTCATGTGAAAAGGAGATGTGGGTGCAGAGAGCTCAAATGATTGCACAGATGCAAATGCAGAAAGCACTATGAAAAGGTCATTAGGAATTAGCTGGGAACTTACCAATAAATAAGAGGGTGCCTGTTTCCGTGGAAGTAAAGGAAAAACCCAAATGAAGAAAAGGAGTGGAGTTAGGAGCCCCCTGCTCCTGCCAGGACCAACGCCTCTCAATACAACTGAATGTGGAAATCAGCAATGAATTGGAGCACAACACCGAGAAAGCAATTTATAACGCACGTGAAAAGTTAAGCTTCTCAGTTTGAACCGATCAGCCCCAAAGGGCAGGTGGAAGCTTCAGCTCACACGTACTGGTAGGGATAAAAACCTGTGTTTTTGCAATCTGCTAGGAACTTTTGAGCTGCGGTGCTATTGTTCATTTAAATTCAATAACAAGGAGCTGACAGCTGTAGTTAATAAAGAACTGGAATTCTACCTGAAGGATGACTTCTTGTTTTACATCAATGCCCGACAAACCTATATCCATCTTTCTTATCTGGGTGTTCTTTGCACATTTGGATGGATTTCGGAGCTTTCCTGGTGATG
>NW_005841833.1:164092-215045 GCF_000455745.1 Alligator sinensis | reverse complement strand
ACAGTAAAATTAGAAGTTTTGCAGTCTTGAAGCTGGAAAACCAGGTGTTTTTGCCTTCCTTCTGTTTTACTATGAAGTAACCTGCGACTTAGATTGGATGAGCTTGGAAGAACAAGGCTAAAATAATGTTGAATGTGAATGCCAGAAAAAATCAGCTCTGTATCCATTTGGATTCGTGTAAATATGTTGTTATATTCTGAACTATATTTTCACTTATCAGGCCCAACATAATCCCAAAATTACATATGGGTAAATGCTCAGGACTCGTGGTAGAGGCATGGGCGACTGGTGCCTCCTTAGTCAGGGGGGGCACGTGCCCCCCCCCCAGCGACTGGGGGATCCCCCGTGGCCGATCTCACTGACCAGCGGGTGGGTAGCCAATCTTGCTGTGGCCACTTCTGCACCACTTCCCAGACAGCACCTGCAGCAGGGGCACCGGCGCTCCCACCTGCCACCTCGGCTCATCATCTTAGTGGTGAGCATGGCCAGTTAGGGGGTGCACCAGTGCTCTCGGGGGTGCACATGCACCCCCGTGTACCTCCTGTGTGTCACCACTGGGTCGAGGTGATATCTTTTATTAGACCAACTAGATTTTTGCAAAGTAATTTCTTTAATTGCAAATCCTGAATGCTTTTTCCTCTAGACCAATACGGCTACAACCTGGATACCATTAAAATGAGCAAACATGTAGAGAGAACCTCAATATTTTTTTTTTGCTGAAAATCAGTTTTCTGTACAATCTAAAACAGTAATTCCTTTAGCTTCCTTACACTCCTGATAATTGAAACGTCCAGTTTGGAAGATAACGTAGTACAAAATAAAGTGGAATTTCCTATGGAATGATGATCATAA
This sequence comes from Alligator sinensis, assembly GCF_000455745.1. Classification (NCBI taxonomy): domain Eukaryota; kingdom Metazoa; phylum Chordata; order Crocodylia; family Alligatoridae; genus Alligator; species Alligator sinensis. Next base: position 214,193 of record NW_005841833.1, on the reverse strand, counting down.
CATTTTCTTATATTCGGATTGTGACAGTATAATTTTGGTCAGCTGAATTTACTTTCTGACAGCCACATCGCTAATTCTCGATGGAATTTGCCAAACGTATCTATTATATGAAGTTAGAGAAAAGATAAGACAGAATTGCAGGCCATCTCCAGCTGACGTGGTAATGAAACAACTTCTCATGAAATGAGAAAATAGCAAGGTGGTTGATCACAACTGCGTACTGCCTACACTTGACTCGGGAACCGGTTTTGGATGACAGCTACGACAGCCCTACTGCTACTGCAAAGGAACATCAGTCCCTCTGAAGACGAGCTCTTCTTATGCCTGTGCCTGCAAAATCAGATCCCCACGAAGAGGCTTCTCTCCTGTAGCTATTATTATAGTGGCACATGGTGAGGAGGCTGTCATTGCCATCATAAATAGCTGCATAAAAGAATGAGGAGAAAGAGGCAATCTGATACACGTGCCAAAGGCAAAATCCCATGGAAAGAAGTATTCCATTTTGCTAGGGGAATGTCTTGGGAAGTTCAAGGTTGCAAAGGGAACATAGGCAGACCAAAATAATTGGTGTGCAATACCCAAATGAACGGTCCTGTTCTTGCAAATAAAATGCCACCGACCCGTCCACGTTGCACCTTAACATCTAGCTGTAACGCTGCTTCAAGCACTGACTTGGATGGACGACCACGGCTGACTGAATCACTAGCCCTGCTTTTAAGAAGGCCTATATCGCATTAGGTGTGAACCCACGATATCATCACCGCATGCATCCCTGCTGTCTCGGATGCATTGCAGCGACTGCTGTGTTGCTCATTTGTGTTGAGAACATCAGGCGTGATTCAGAACCTTGTGCTACAGCTTGTCGGAGCACAATGAGGAGCACCTGACTGAGCTAACGTGCTGTTAGGAGCATCTGTCCTTGCTGCAGGGACATGTTATTTCTCTGCACGTATCTGGCTTGGGAAGCTTGCTGTTTTGTGAGAGAGTGTAACCAAACTGACAAGGGTTTCTAGCAGGGCATCTACATAAACACGTACCCACACACACACACACAGCCTACGCAAGCTACAGGCGCATGTAGCTTCTGCCTTGCGAGGTGGTGAAATTCCTGTAATAAATGGTATGTCTCACTCATTGTCCTACCTCAAAGCTGGCCCTGCATTCACGTTTGAGCAAGTTTCTAACATGATCGATCTCTTGGCCGGTTCAAGTGGTGCTGCCTGTCTGCAAGCATCGGTTGGTCACAAGTATGCTCCATCATAAAAACAGTGAATTTCCACTAAAAGTGCATTGGTAGGAGAGCCTGGACCAGACCTGGATCAATAAAATACATCATTCTTTTCAGTTGCATCCTTTTTGCTTCCTAGCCTGGGTAGATTTTGCAAGAGAAGTGCATAAAATGATAGCATGATTATGTTAAAAAAAAAAAATATATTTTTTTTTAAATAGCTTTAGTGGTTTCTAAATTCTGTGAGTGATTCATTATATCCTTCCCAGCAGCCTATATAGTTGGTAATAAGGAAACCTGGGGAAAAAAAGTTTGCGTGTTGATATATAAATATAACTTTGTAACTAGTTCTGAACGAGTTATTTGTAAATCACATGATACGGGCAAAATCTGTGATGTGCTATCCGCTACTGGCGGCACCAAATAATTGTTTTTAACCTACCAAAGAGCACAAGGCTGGGTATATTTTACTCCTGAGAAAAGAAAGAGGTGCTAATTCTTAAATACCCCCACAAATCAACCAATTAGGCTTTCTTTAAATAATACTCTGATTAATACTTTCCACTTATGTAGCACTTCATATGTTCAAAACACCCTATAGGCATTAATTAACTAATGAGCCCTGAATAAAAGCAGCTTGGTAAGAATGAAAAATTGTATGGAAATGAAGCCACTTCTCCTCAGTTTTACCTGCCCCTGAGTGATTTATGAATCACTTTCTACATTCCTAAAAGTGCTTTTTGAAGCACTTAAAAAAAAATGCCACAATAATATTGCTTAATAGCTCTGAAAGCTGTTTGACTTAGAAAAGGTGGAATTTACAACTTCAAGGAGAAAAGTTCTCCCCTCGAACTGCAGCAGGTCTCAGTGGCTTTGAGAGCGCAAATGGCGCTCTATCAACTAAAATTGCGCATAACTACCCGAGGCCTCCTGAATTCAGGCAAAATACAAAATGTTTGACCCGTGGTTTTGTTTGTTCAGTCTTTTTTTTTTTAAGTTTAGTCAACCCCCCCAAACCCAAGCCTTTGAGAACAAAAGAGACATGTATGCCCAGAAATGTATCTGCTTTGAATATCCAGAGATCAGTTGGTTAGACAGCGAGCTGGGTTGGAGACCCAAGTCCAGGAGGTTGGTTATAGAAATACCGTTGAGAATCTGGTTCCAACTCTTTAGTACAACACAGCATGATACATTGAATGTCAACTGAAAGTGTCAGCTGCTTTGCTCCTGTGAGATTTATTTTGTTTTCTTTTTGCCAATAAATGTCTCTAATAATTGATTCTTCCAACATCTGGCAAGCAGATTAACACGGACAGCTAATGTCCCCCAAAGTAGAACGGTGATCCATTTTCATCATGTTTAATAAAAGAGTTATTTTAGGAGTTATTTTCGATTCACATTGTGCTGTGTTACCAAGTCGTCACAAAAGAAGTTGATTTTTGCATCTCGGTAAACATTGACTCTGCTTTTCCAATCTAGGCCACACAAAATAGGACGCTAGTCCCTGAGCTGATTACTCACATGGTGTCTTTTGCATTGAACATGACTTGCAGATCGTTACAACATTGGCCTTGGGGTTGTTTTTTTTCTCAGTGTGTGTAGAGGAGGTAAGGGTTAGATTATCTCTGAAGTCCCAATCCACTGCTGTGGGATAGAGTGGCAGTGAGAAAGGGGTAGACCTCAGTTGTAAATGGCCAGCTCTGCTGAAATCGGTGGGGCTATGGACACTTACAGCAGGCTGAGTAGATTTATGTGGGCGTTAAGCCCCTTTACATTGCCAGAGCCAAGGAGAGGAACCTTGCGGTAGATGAGAATCAGGCCCTGACATCCGTACAGGGACAGCTCTACCTGGAAAAGTGCCTCTGCAGTATTGGCTCCTTATTCAGTAGATTTGGTGGTATGTATTTGCTTTTTTTGGTAAGAACCACACAACGAGTGTGTGTGAACTGGATTTTGTTTCTTCCCGTGCATCATTAATATACAACAGTGCTGTTTTCAAATTTGAGCCACTTCTTTGAAGACACTGGAGATGCACAGGTGTCCAAAGTGTGTAACGGGGCCACATTGAATGAGGCTCGCTGGTGTAAACGAGAGCTGAAAATTGTTGCTTGCTGGTGATACTGCAGGAATTTTGCTTGAGCCTCTGGCCCCAGCTGGGGTTTGCGGGGCCGGGTGTAAGAAAAATAACATCTTTTTACTTAGCTGAGCGCATACGATTGGGAAACAACAAACATAATACTATGCAGGAAGTGTCTGCAACTGTGTTTTAAATTAGATATGGAAATTGGTGGCGTAATGACGGAGCGGTCGCGTCCATCAAGGATGCAGTTCTCAGAGCCATCTGTCTCAATCCACCTAGACATCTGCAAATATCCCATAGCTTTGGAAACCCAGGACTGGTTAAGATTGTCAGTAGAGTCCACCTCCGTTTCCTGGAATGGAAGAAATCAACCCTTTGCCAATTCTGGGCCTGTCACCCTGGCTCCCACCACCAAAAAACATGACTGGCGGAAGGTACATTTTCTGTCCAAAAGTCTAAATAAAAAACCCAACAATCTCAAGAGAGTTTCTAGGCAACTAGGAACATAGCCAATGGGAAGAGCAAGAGATGACAGACCCATATTCAAACTATTTTTGCAAGAAAGCTCCAGCTGAGGGCTAGGAGTAGTAGTTATAATAATAAAAGAATATTTAGTGCTCCCTTATTGTCTAGAGAAATGACAGTTTGGTTTGTGAATGGCAGCAGTGGTGTTTTATACACACACACGACAAATCCGTTGTTCTACAGTAATAGGATTGTAATTCCCAGTCTGTCATCATCTTTAAAGTGTTTTTCAGAGGTAACAATCAATATTTCACCAGTGCAGCGAGCCCCTGGGCCTGAAACATTTTTTGTATATGCCACAAGTATTTAATCTATGTCTTCAGAAATCTTGTTTCTTCCCTAAAAATGTAAGCTGTTGGTTGACTAATGGTTGACTAATGTTGTGAATCACTTAGAACCACAGATGGCCATACATACTCTAGTAAGGTTTCTTTTAAATTGGAGATTGAATAATAGCATCTCCAGTTGCTGCTGGCAAACTCACTGACAGGAACACCCAGGAAAAATGGTCCTTAAAGATGCCCATTTCTATAACTCAAACTGAAAGAAAATTGCTGAGTACAACACTTTATTTGTTTTAGGATGTGCAACAAGGCAGAGGTGTTTTATGCACTGCTAGCTTGGGCTGTGTGTATGGCTACTGGGTAAACCCAATTTCTTAGAAAACCTATGAAATGCCGTATTGGAGTTGGCTCCATCGTTTCGCCGCCTTAGGCCTGCTACTTCCACTGCTTTCACATACAGTTAAAGAGCCCTATTTTGGTGTCTCTTCCCTGATACCTGCCATCACAGTAGAGTATGCTTCCTTGACTAACTGGTTTACAGCCAATATCTTGCAGCAGGCATAGGAGGGAGATAGGAAGTATGGATTTTTTTCTGAGTAGCGCTAATGGCTGTTACTGAAGGTGGCTGCCTAGTACAGCAAAATGTCCCAAGTGATCTCAATTAGGCAATATACAGCTCTGTTCCCCTACCCAGTGGACCTCAGGCACACAGCCACAAGTTGCAGTAGATGGCAATGATTCCCAAATGAATCTGCTGAGGTCTATGCAGATTGACATAGGATGAAGATAGAGGAGATGGAGATTTAGCACTTTTACACATCAGAACAAATAAGAGATATTAAGGTTTGGCAGCTGAAACAAAAAAATAGAAGAAAAAACATTTGGTCTGGAACAAACCAAACAGAAAATATCGAACTATTATTACCATAAAAATTCTGAAATAGTTCATTTTGGGTCAACATGAAACAAATCATGTTTGACCCAAACTTTTTTGCAGTGGCAGTGCGTAGGGGATGCACAGGGGTGCACATGCACCCCCTGAGAGCGCCAGTGCACCCCCGATCAGCCACACTTGCCACTTAGGCAATGGGCAGTAGGGGCAGGCAGGAGCGTCGGTGCCCCCCTGTGAGTGCCGACTGGAGAGCAGGAGTGCCGTGGCGCTCCCAGAAGCGGCTGCAGTCACGGAAGCAGCCACAGCGATCGACCTCCTCGCGATCAGCCACGGAGGGATATCCCCCCTCCCCACAGTCAGCGAGATCAGCTGTGGGGGGATGTACCTTGGTAGCTGACTGGTTGTGGGGGGGGGGGGGGGCACATCCCCCCCCCCCGACTAAGGTGGCACCAGTCACCTATGCTTTTTTGGATCATGTTTGGGCTATTTAAACCATTTAAAAACCTTTCTTGCCTTTTAAAAAATTAGCCTAAATTGAAGTGGGGAAAGTTTTTTTTGTTTTTTTTTTAGCTAGAGAGGTTGAAACATTTTCAGTTGGAGAGTGTCAGGCATTTTGCTTAAAAACTGGTGAACTGAACTGGTTTGATACTGCCTGAATTCCATTTCCTCCCCCCTCCTTCCTTTACTCCAGGCAAAATTATTCATTGACTCCAAACAGGATTTGTGGATAGATTTTGTGAGTGATTGTCCAAAATGAGCAAATTACATTTTGTCCTGACTTTTGGACTCTCAGTTATTCCTTCCCTTCGACTAGATGCTGAGCAGCCTGAAATCCCAGTGATGGTTTTGGGAGCTGAAGGTACTAAGAACCTTATAGAACTGCATCGCAGCAAACATTTCTGTGTTGGAGGGTCCCTGTTGTTTGCTGGTCTTTTGGGTAAGCGAGAAAAGCGTGAACAGGGGTAGAATTAAAAAAAAAAAAAATACATGGGCTAATTAACACTGACCTGCTGAGAATAGACTCACTCTCTTTTATCTTTGAAAAGAGTTAGAACCAGATCAACAGTTTTTAGGGCTATTTAGTTCTCTTGTTACACTTACAAGACTAATCTCTGATAACGGCCTTTCTCATTAATTCTTTTATGTCACAGATTTTCAGATTGTAGGGTCAGAAGGGACCCTAAGTTTGCCAAGTCCTACTTCCTCTATATCCCAAGCCACAGGATGTCACTCAGTTTCTGTGGTATTGAACTAATTTGTGAACGGATCAATAGCAGGGACAGCATTAGCACTGTGGGGTATTAAAAGCTGTGCAAGGCTGTAGGATTTCTTCTCTGCAGCACCCCCCATAGCTTTTTATTGCTTCTTGCTGCTTGCAGTTAGGAGGCAGGATTTGACCGTCTTGCTTTTGCTGTGCATGTCAGTGTGGATCTTGAGAGCAATGGGCTCCACACAAAACCCTTAAGCAAGCTGAAACCGTGGCGCTGTCTCGGAACAGATCCGGACGGCTCTGCATTTGCTTCCAGGCCTGAACGTTTCTTTTGTGATCCTCCAGTCAAGCGAGCAAACTTTGGAGATTAGTTTAAAAGTTTAGGAATGTGGCTGTCACTTGTTCTGTGGCACGTCCTGCTCTTCCCTATGAAGCGTCTCTCAACAGTACAATAAAATCATTTCATATTTCATAACTTGGCTTCCACCTTGGCTTTCATTCATGGCAGTTCCTTTGTACTTCTTCAGGGAAAGTATTTCTCCTCCATGCTAGTTTTCATTCAGCTCAAGTTTAAAGCTCCTTGAGGTGAAGCAATCGTCAGTGTCTGCATTTGTGCCCACTGTTGAAAGGGAGAGCTTATAAATAAAAAGCTTTTCTATGAATCTCTATTTTTCCAGCAGAACTTGCTCGGCCAATGACACAGGGACTGATGTTCACTTTCCAATTAAAGGAGAACAGTTCAAGCCAGAAGGTAAATTGGCCCAGCTCTAGAAAGATGTTAAACTTCATGTGAACCCCCACAGAGAGATGTTCAGTGCCAGGAATTTCTGTTGGGTTGGTTAGGAAATTTTCCCAGAGTACTTTATCTTAGACTGGTGATTCTCAACTGGCATGCCGTTGACTCTTCCAAGGGTGCCACAGCACCCAGCCCCTGTTCTGGGAGGAAAGCGACTGGCTGCTCCCTGCCTCCCAGTAGCTCTTGCCTCCACCAGCCCCGCACTCCCAGCAGCATGCTCAGCTGTGTGTGTCCAGATGAGAGGACATGGGCCTGCACTTCTCAGCCCTGCTGCTTCCATGATCCCAGGGTGGTAGGAATGGCCATGGGTGCATGTGGGGTGCCTGTAGACGTGCTGTGAGGCTGCTCCGATACGTTATAATTAAAGTACGTTGGAGCAGACTTGATTAATTGATTAATCAAGTGTGGTAATTACCGCGCTCCCACCAGCCTCCACATCTCATGTATTAGCATCCCCATGGTTCAAAATTATGGTGGGGGCACTTGAACTAAAGCGCGTTGAATGAGCTTTAGTTCAGGCACCCCCCACTGCCATTTTGAAGTGCAGGGACACTGATACACGAGACACTGCAGCAGTTTAATTAGAGTGGCTCTCGGAGGTGCTCTAATTGAAGTGCGCTCCACCCCCGCCCCACCCCCATAGCAGGTGTAAAAGTGTCCATGGTTCTAGTCACCGGCATGCAGGTCCTACTCACCACTTGTGTTCAGCACATATTTCTGGTTTGAAATCAGTCTGGCCTTTGGCCTTCCAGTTCTCTTTAAAATTACATATTTTTTCCCAGTGCCTTTTTGTTTTTCTGCATGACAACAACGCATGGAACACAATACCGTAAGTCGGGCAGAAGGCAGGGCAGGTACCGGACGTGTGAGAATTGATAAAAATGTCTTGTTGTCTATGCTTATGGAAATGAATGTATATAAAATCAAGACAGAATAAATTCTCATTCCCGGGAATATAAATAACAGTAAATATCATTTTGTCAAAGATGTAAAATTATGTCTCAGTCCTGTATCATACAACTCAAGGAGACTTTTGTTTTCAACTATAGTAGGAACAGAAGCAAGCCTTTGACTTGCTCTTACCAATGCATTATTAAGATATTTCACATAGGCTAAGTAGAGACAGCCAAAAAGCCTGAGGCTGAATCGATTGACTCTTTGCTAGTTAGTCCAAGCTGTGTAGATTGAACCAATTAGCCAGCAAACAGTGTGTGGCAGGGCACTTGATGTGCCTGCCACTTGAAGAGGTCACAGGTAATTGCAGAGTCAGTCTACCCAGGGGTTGGTAGGTGACACTGGGCCTGATCAAGGGAGTCACCTGATTGGAGAAGGGCTGAGTTTAGACAGGATATAAGCCTAGACCCCAAGAGCAGGGCTGGCAGTAACATCTTGGGAGCTGGTGTAAGAACATCTCCCAGCAGAAAGGCTGCTGCTCTTGCATGCTAGCAAGGAGAATGACATCTGGAGCTTGAGTAGGAACTAAGGGGTTGGAGGAGATTCCTGGGGATCTAGTGTGGGGTCCAAAGCCCTGAGAAGGGGGCTGAGTTGAGAGGCTGGATTACCCCAAAGAGAGAGGGGCTGAGTGCACAGGGGCCTTGAGAGGCCAAGTGAGCCCTGGGAGAGGGACTGAAAGTTTGGGGGCCTATTGAGAGGCCAGGTGTCAAGTGTTTGAGAGACCTAGGGGAGTGTCTGAGTGAGTGGGGAAAGTACAGGAGCCTAGTGAGGAGTCTGGATGAGCCCAGAGAAGAAAGGGGCTGCATTAGGGAAGACCTATGGAGGGCTTAGGTTGAGCCTAGAGAGAGGAAGCAATCTATGGAGGGACTTGAGAGGGTGGATCCACAAAGACAAGAGGACTGACCATGGGAATCCCAACTGGCCTGTGCAGGGCCAGGGCCCAGGAGGAGCCAAAGGGTGAAATAGACCACGGCAGAGCTTGCCAGAGCTGGGAGAGGCTGGAGTTCTTGACTGGCTTGAGCCAGGACCGGGGCCGAGGAGAGGCTGAAGGTCATTGTGTGGCTACAGCTGAGAGGAAGAAGTCCGGGGGTGTGCAACCAGGGATGACAGTGGCTGGTGCTAGGCCATCTGAGGAGGAAGGATCAAGGAAAGGGGTCCAAGAGTGAGCTGGTGGCCAGAGATGGAGCACTCGGATGGGAGATGGAGCCAGGCTCATTGATTAGCAGCCCAGGAGGGGCATAGGACATCTAGGGGGAGCCCAGAGAGGGATGAGTAAGATCAGATGGCCTGAAGTAAGGCTAGTCCTGGGTAAGACTTGAAATTGCACCCTACTGGAGCTGGTTAGTATGGTGGGGTTGCCTCCATGATAGTGAGGCCCAGCAAGGGGCCTGAGGCCTATAGTTGCTGGGATTTCATGGGGTTGCCTCCATGAAATGCCATGTGCAGGCCACCCCAGGGAAAGGTGAGGATGGGGAACCAAAACACCTCTTTATGAATTAATTTGAATCTGGAGGGGATCTGGGACAGAAGTTTAATAAACCAATTTAACCTAAATCAATTAAATCTGATACTACATCTGTCCAGGTTCATCTTAAACCAGTTTTGACCATTTTGAAAGTGGGTTACATGCACTGAACTTCTGTTGTTAGAGATTTGAACTGGTTTCTGATCACTTATACTAGTTTATATGTAATTGTTATGCCTAGCTATAAAATCTCTCTGGAGCATGCAAAATAGGAAGAAATAAATGTCTTTGTTCATACAGCATATCATGGTTAGCGTGTACATTATAAATGGTGTTTTATGTCTCTGTAGCAAAATAATCATGCTTTGATAGTAAGTATGGTAATTTTGTCCATCTTCAAGTGATTGTTATATGGGCATAAATAATTTTACTATGTAATATTATTATGACAATGGACATAATCCATCACTAATACATTGTTTTTCCTGTTGTGAAACCTCAGTGTACAAAGGGCTTCTTGCCAAGACAGCCATACAGAGGCCATTTCATCAAATTTGATCCAGAAGAAATTTGATTCTAAGATATGCTAAGTAAAGCTACCCAGAGAATGAATTTCATAAAGGAATTAAAAATTTTGCTTCATTCTAAATTGGAACAAAACTGGAAAATTTCCAAATTCTTCCGGAAAACATTTCAAAACACTTTATTTGGATAAAATGTAAACATGATACAGTTATTTTTATTTTGCATTCAAACGTAACATGAAAATTCAACAAAAATGAAAAGTTGTTTTGAAATAAAAAATGGAAATGTTACATTCTAGAAACGTTGAAAGAAGACATTTCAACATTGTCAGAATCCCCCCCCCATTTATTTTAATAAAATCTTAAGCAAAATCCATCCAATTTCAGTAACACATATTCAAGCTGAATAGGGTTTCAGCAAAATTTTTCCACCTATCCTGATGGTTGAGCATCTGTAGTTACATGGGGTGTTCAACATGACTTATCAGGTGCTAAAAATCTCAATCTTGGTTCAGTTAGAAATTTCTTGCCATCTAAATCTGTAGAGTATACATAAATAAAAGACACCAGTAATTCTGCCAAACAGAGTTTATAATTAGTGGGACAAAAATTATTGGATTTTGAGTGTTTCTGTGGAAGCAACGTGACATGACAAATTTTTAGAGGCTATATCAATATCATTAATATTTATGATGCACTTCAGGAAATAGCTATTGTGTGCCACATCCATCAAAGATTAGTTCAGCAGAATTGTATTCAACTGTTACACTTTGCCGGATGATGAACATTGAATGACAATAGCCAGAGATTATATGAAGAATTTTATGCTCAAATTTTATGCCTACTTGGGTAAAATCATCAAATTATTCCACTGTGAGACAATAACTTTCTTTTAGATACCCATGCTGATGTTTGGTGCAGTCAAGTGTAAAACAGTCATGAAAATGCAGGTAACGTTGATGACAAGTACACCATAGAGCTGGTTTTAAGGTGTCCGGGATGAAGTCACAAGGATGATACTCTGCTAATCCCCATCTTGGAAATCCTTCATATCAAATCGCAGTGCTTTGGCTACAGGTTTCCTGTTGTTTTCAGTTTTGGTGATGGCATTTTACAAAGTGATGAATGCTCTACCTGGCCCAGTACATGACCTTTCCGCACAGTCTGGGTCCCCCTTTAAAATCCATTCTTTCACAATCTAGGACAGGGGCGGGCAATTATTTCGGGTGGAGTGCCGCTTACTGAGCTTTGGCAAGCCATCGAGGGCTGCATGACAGGCAGCCAGGGGCAGATAAATATAAATTTTCTAAATTTTTGATGGGCTCCGCGGGCCAGATAGAATGGCCTGGCGGGTTGCATCCAGCCCCCAGGCTGCATTTTACCCACCCCTGGTCTAGGAGGATTGTGCTGAAGTTGTCTCCAGGTCTGGATTTGCCAGTGCAATCGTTTGAGGTGCCTCTCTTGAGGTGTCTGTTTTTTTTCTAGAAAAAAGCTCTCTCGACTATTCTGTATGGTAGTGCCCTGAGCACAGGTATAGAGACTATAATAATGAATCCAGCAGTGCACAGGTTACATACATGAAGATGACTGTAGGTGAGATAACACACTGTTTTATGTGACGCAACAACATCCCAGCCATAATCCTGGAGGGGAGCCTGGTAGCGCTTGAGTGTCAGACTCTGCTCACTCCCCCCATAGTTTTGACCTCTTGCAAGTTAAATCAACTCTTCTCCTGATGGATGTGTACCTCGGGCATCTGAAATTAAGTGCATCTAGGTAAAGCTAGATGTGTATTACCATGCTGCCCTTATAAACTATATCCTGTAGTCTTGGTTCTTCTTCTCATGTTCTTGCCATGAACTAAAGGTTGTGATGACGAGGTATTTAGCAGAATTGGGCAGATTCATTGGCATCTGACAGGGGCCGTGATGTGAAGGCTTCTGCTATGGCCATTATGGCAGCTGTAGGTAGTCTTGGTAGGAGGTGATGGGTGGATTTAACACATTTACAAAAGAAAATGAACAGAGGAGGAGCAGCTACCGGGGGTGGGGGCGAAGGCCAATTTTGGGGTGGCTATGGCCACTCTAACAGGCAGGGACGGTGCTAGAGGGGGCTGTAGCCACCCCAAAATGCGCCTTAACCCCCCCCTCCCCATAGCTGCTTCTCTTCCCTGCCCCATGCAGCTGAATCCACCCCACTCCCGCCCATAGTGCAGCCCCCCAATTTTCCTTCTAGCCCACCACAGCCCCCACACCGGGAAGAGGCTAGTGCCGCCCCTGCCAGAAAGTGACTCCTGCTCCTCTCTTAGCAGACTCATAGTTTCATTTTTTTTTTAGGGGCTGGAAGGGACCTTACAGGTCATCGGGTCCAGCCTCCCTGCACTTTGCAGGAAAGACCGCTGGGGTCAGCTGACCCCAGCAAGATAATTTGGCTGATAATTTGCTGTGGGTTTTTTTCACTTTGGAAGTTCAGTTTGAATAGTTACAAATGCCCAGGTTGTACGCTGTCAGCAGAGATGGCTGAAACATTTCCCTAGAAGAAAGTGTAAATGAAAAAGTGGAAAAATATTTGCCATTATTTTTGCAAACAAAAAGGAGGCTGCTGCTTTGTGATTTGGCTCCACACTCACAAATAGGTCAAATCTTGGTGGGTTTTTTTGCTGGGCAAAACATGTGGGTAGGAGAATTCCTTTGATGGGGTGGGGAAAATAAAGAGAGTGAGATCAGATGGCCCTCAGAGGAAAGGAATTAGGGAGATTCCTGATGGAGGGGCTGCAAACAAGAAAAGTCAAGCCAAGCGCTCTGTATTTGGTGAGCAATGGAGCCAACTGAACTGGGAGGCTTAGTGCCCAAGAGGAAGCTCTAGAGCTGTTAGTTTGCTTACCTTAAACGAGCACTCCTCTTATTCCTTAACTGTTCGGCAATAATGTGGCTCATCCATAATTTTTCCAGAATGCTCATTTTGGGTTTATTGCCAATTAACTTAGCATTCTAGTCTCAGTCTGCAGTTGATTAGTCAGTAATTTGAACTAAAGCCCTCATCAAAAGGGCATCGTTTGTAAAACAGAAAAGAAATCTCAGAGATAGTGAAATTACTGTTAATTAAATCCGCACACGACTATAATGGGAACACGTGAACAAAATGATATTTGTTTTTGCACTGTGCTGCTAGCTTGAAGAGTCAGTCCTATTAGGACTATTTAATTGTCAGCCTATATTCATGAGATGTACAGCAAGCAGAGCCCCTTCTGCATGAATTAATTTGAACTGCATATGCACATGTGACTGATGCATACAGTACTTCTATTATGCAAACAAAACCTCGTTCCTGTGAAGCATATGCAGCACCATATTTCTTATGTGCATGTTGTTGCACCGAAAGCTTTTTCTTTCAAACATTCATTTGTATTGAACATGCCTCTTTGCTCAAGACTGGTGCAACCTCATTGACCTTACCCTAGTTACTCCTGATTTACAAAGCCCTCCGATCAGAATTAGACCCAGTAATTATTTTGCCTGCAATGTTTTTCTTTTTTTAATTAAATTAAAATGGTATCATAAAAATGGAGCAGAACAGCATGCAGACTGTTCTAGAAGGTGTAACATAGAGTCTAAGCTGCTCTGTGTAGAAAGAAATTAATTCCAGAGGGGCCTACGTTTTTAAAGAAGTGTTCAGCTGCAGCATTATTAAGATAATCAAGATAGTCTAATATGGTGCTTGGGGACAATTCTTGGCATCTTGTAAGTTGTTAGTTGTGTGGTACTTAAATTAGAAAAGGCTTTGTTTCGCTGCCCTTACTCACACTGGGTTTATAAGGGACAACTACAGTCCACACCGTTTTGGAGCTTGCATGGGGTCTTCAAGGTTAGAAAAATAATAAGTCGGTCTCTTCTGCAAGACAAAAGCAAGGATACCCCTGATGAGGACCACAGGGGAAGAACTGAAGATATTGAAAACCTTTTAGACTTCCTGGTGTCACCTGAGCAAACAGGTGCAGCAATGGATCCAGCACGACCCAGAGGAGGAAATTATGTGCTGTTTTTCTTACTGATGCAGCAGAAAACTTATGGCCGAGTGGCAGGGAAAGCTCATCTGGTTCTACACCACTTTTTCTGGCTTCCTGATTCAGACCTGCTCACATGCCAGAGGGGCCCATAATTCAGACAGATGGCTGCCCTTGAGCAATACCGCTGCCCGGTATGTTAGACCTCCTCTACACTCAGGCTAGGGACAGAAGTTACATGTAAACTGGTTTAAGTGATCAGCAACCGGCTTAAACCTGTAACAGAACAGAAGTTCAGTGCATTTAAATCGCTTTCAAAATGGCTGTATCTGGTTTAAGATAAACCTGGATGGACGTAGTATCAGACTTAACTGATTTAGGTCAAACAGGTTTATGGAATTCTGCTCCAGCTCCCCTCCCGCTTCAAGTGAACTCGCAGTCCTCCAGCATCCCAGGATGCCGTGCAACCCTGGGACCCTGGGCTGTTCTCTCTGCTCCAGCAGAGCAGAGCTGGCCCTGCCCCCAGCTCTCAACCGGGGGGATTGTCCTGGCTCCTGTCTTGGGCAGGGGGAGTAAAGCCCCTGCTGTGGGTTTACCCCAACTCCCGTCATCCCTGCCACCAGGCACAACTCTGTGGGGGTCCAGAGCCAAGGTGGGGGGTGGGGGCATTTTTCCAGTCAGGCTTTGCCCAGCATGGGCAGGGGCTTTCCCCCACCTGAGCTGGAAGCCAGGAGCCAGGCCCATCACCCCCTCCTCCACCAGTGGGCCAGCTGAGGAGGGAGTAGGGGGTGGATAATTGCACCAGAGACAGCCTGGCTGCGGGTCCAGAGCCAGGGAGTAGAGGGATGTTCCCCTTCCCTGCTCCATCTCAGCCAGTCTGCCAGACCCGGAGGAGTGGTGGCTGGGCTCTCAGCTTCCAGCTTGGGTGGTGGGAGTAAAGCCCCCATGGTGGGCTTCCCTCTCCCTTCCCTGCCCCCCTCTGCAGTGGGCATACAGGTCTGGATTTGGGGGGGGGCATTCCCCCCACCCTGTCTCAGCCGGCCTGCTGGCCAAGGAGGGGGCATGACTAGGGGACTCACCCGGCTCTGGATGAGTGGGTGGGGAGGGGAGAGGGAAACATGCCCCACTGGGGGCTTCCCCCTTTCCCTCCCTCCCCCCATCCAAGGGAGACCCCGGCTGGCGGTCCATGGAGAGAGGGAGGTTTCTCCTAGGCAATTTAGAGAAACCTGCAAAGTTTGGATCGATTCAGCCTTGGGCTTTTTAACTGTCTCTTCTTAGCCTTAAGGTGTGAGTAACCAGTTAATCACGCCTTCAACTGTGACCCAACTACACGGTCAACCAATTCATGGCATGATAAAACAAGCAATAAGCTAGCAAGTTATCCCACAAAAATGTGTAGTAACTTTGTAGCATGTTCTAATCGCACGTGGCTTAAGTGCCCCGCTGTGACCACGAGCGTCCCGACAAGGCTCGCAGCAGTGGCAGCGTCCCGGGTGCTGCGCCCGTCGGGAGCTTTGTCAGCGGCAGGGCTTGCAGTGGGGATAACACTGCTGCCATTGCGAGCCCCGCATCACACGAGGCTTGCAATGACGGCAGGGTCCTCCCCGTAGTCCCCACTGCGAGGTCTGTGGGCAGCGTGGGCTGCGGGACTTGCAGTGGGGGCAGCACAGAGAACAACACCCCCGCTGTGAACCCCATCAGCTGTGAGGCTCGGGAGCCGGTGCAGAGGGTGCCCAGATCATGATCCTGGACTCCCCCTGCATTGGTGAGAAGGCTCAGTGGGATCTAATGCCTTGTGCCATGCATGCGTGGCATAGCGCATTAGATCCCGTTGCAACCTTTACTGCACGTGCAGAAGGGCCCTTGGTCCCAGCCCTGGCAAACTCCTTAGGCCGGGATTTCTGAAAGCATCTTTGGAAATCCTTAGTTCCTATACTGCCAGATGTCTCTCCCAGCTGAATCCATGCCAGATACCCATTACACCTCTCCAGGGGCTGGAGTGAGTGAAAAGGTCTTATCCAGAGATGTCAGGCTAGTCGGGGAAAGGGCAAAGATGCTTGTTTGATCACAGCTCCTGGGGATTTCTGAGAAGGCTCTCTATTAATAATCTCCTCTACATAGGCTCTTTCCAGTGAAAGTCCTGCATTATATCATTGGTTTAGTTTGAAAGAACTGAGGAGACTGCAGAACTGAGGTTTGATGAGAAGGCAAGGCAGAACCAGTGAGATGCTCAGACATCTTGGGAAGCCAGGCATGGCTTAACAGCTGTGTTGTACTGCATGTCAGAAAATTAAGTGACAAATAGAGCATTTGATCATCATTTCTCATAGCCTGTCATTCTCTCCTAAAGAGTACGGACGTCAAAATGTTTTTGATCTCGTGCAGTGTTAAAAACTCTCATTGTTGCAGCCTTCTGCTTTGAGGATTACCTCATTAAAATTAATTTTAAAAGGGAAAATAAGTTATTAAAGCATGCATTGGAAGAGGAAGCTGTAATGATTTATATTGGAGCATTTCATTTCTAGATTGTCAGTTCAAATCAACTTCCAGGTAGTAGTAACCAAGAACTGCTGCAATTTAGTACCTCTTTGGTAGCCAGTTTCTAGGGCAAGAATTCACATAAAAAAAGCCATTGTGGTATCTGACATCCCTACAGTTAGTTTTTGTGCGAAGAGGAGTCCTCGCATAATAAAATTTGAGGGGTGATATCATCAAAGGACTAAAGGGTTATATAATTGATAGCTATTTAGATATTGAAAACTAGAGGTAGTGACCTGAAGTGGTTTTCAAAAGTGCCGAGAGGCCAGATCCTTGTCAGCCGGACACCTACATTTAAACATCAGACCTACCAAAATAAGGAGCTTTACCCCAAGAAGACCATCCAAGTCAATACCGTTAGGTATCTATGCCCCGCTCTCCCACCCCAGGAGCTTCCCAAGGTGATCCACCTGGCTAGTCATTCACCGGGGATGACCTACAACTACTCAGTAGCAAATACTAGATAAGTGGTTTAGAGCTCTAATTCAAGGCTGCTTAGGAGGTGCTTTTGCCAGGATGTGGATGGTTCAGAGAGGAGCTGCCAGCTTGCCCCAGCCCCCCTGGCTGGTAGGGGCATTGACTTGATATAAAGCACAGGGCCCCCAACTTTGAAAAGGGAGGGACAAGGTTGTGTTTGTCCAGTAACTTAGTGGGCCGAGCGCTTGCCTAGGAAAGAAAGACTGGCTTTCATGTCCTCACCCTGATGAGTCAAAGCCACATCTCCCACTTCTGTGGGCTTGCCTGGACTGGAGACTTATAACATAACCTGTCTGGGCAGCAGGGACCAGAACCCAGTCCCTCCCTCCCT
This sequence comes from Alligator sinensis, assembly GCF_000455745.1. NCBI lineage: Eukaryota > Metazoa > Chordata > Crocodylia > Alligatoridae > Alligator > Alligator sinensis. Next base: position 196,886 of record NW_005841833.1, on the reverse strand, counting down.
ACTCGCCCATGGGGGTTCCCTCTACCCTGGGTCATAGAAACACACTCCTACTTGCTAATTCCTAGTGCTGCTTATTCCTATTTATACATGGGTTAAAAAACATTGAAATAACCCTGTCAGTAAGGGGCAGAGTCCAGGACTTCCCTCTCCCCAGAAAGTGGGTATTGCACAGGTCTAAGGAGTCGCACTCCCTGTTGCTTGCTGTCTTGGCTGCCCTGTATGCTAGCTCTAATGGGGCAGAGGGGGACCCAACTACCCTGGCTGAGGACCTGGTGGTCTTGGGAGAGATGTGTGTTCAAATCCCGTCAAGGTGGAGGTGTTAGAACTAGAGCCTCTGACTTCCTAGGCAAATGTTCTTGCTTTTAGGCAGCTAAGCAAAAGGGGGGAGCTACCACCGCTCCGAATTCATGCTGTCAGTGTGAGTTAGGCATGGTTTGATTTGGTAACTTTCCAGCAGAAGCCTTCTTGCAACTTAGGTGGACTTCAGGGCACCTCAACAATAATTTGAATCACAGTGGTTTGTCATAAGTCTGTAAAGCAGAGATCAGTACATAATTAAAAATACTGTCTCTGAATAGTAGTAGCTGTGTTGGAGTGATTTTGTAGCCCTGATGGTTCAGGACATATAAGAGAGGCAAAGATTTTTTTGGTGGTGTTGGTGTCTTTTATTAGATCAACTGTGTTGTTGGGAGGAACGTGCCCTTAAAGAGATGCATAGAGTCATAGGCTTTTAGGGGCTAGAAGGGACCTTACAGATCATTGGGTCCAGGCCTGTCGCTCTAGGCAGGAAGACAGCTGGGGCAAGTGACCCCAGCGAGGTGACTGTCCAGTCTCCTTTTGAAAACCAATCACCTAACATCTTTCACAACCACAGAGTTGGTCCAACAACCAAAAAAAGGATATCAAAATATCATTTTGTCTCCTAATAGCAATTTGAATTCAGAACCAATTTTTGCTTCAAAAGGTATTCATGACTTTTTCATGAATCTTTCACTTTTTCATGAACATCTGATTGCTCAAGTTTTACTAGATCAAATATTTGAGGTTTGTCCTTAAAGCTGTATTGAGTTATAAATTGGCCGCTTGACGTTTGTGTCAGACTTGTTCTGGTTCCTACATCACGTAATTGTGTTGTTTCTTGATTGGATAGCATGTATTAACAGGAGCTGCCCATTGTGTACTGGTTTGTAAATGTAATTTTGCGGTGTGGTCCATTCCATAAATGATCTGGTCAAGGAAGAGCAGTTAACACACGTGACTTCCACAGCGAGCCTCCCACAGTGCACGTTTCAGACGGCAGAACCAAAGGAACAACTTTTCCAGCTTTCCTCTGAGCCTAGGAGATGAGGTTGACATGGGATTAGTTTGGACGTTCTTTAGTGTATACACTGCATTTGCAAAGGGAACGTGGAAGAGTTTGCAGAGGAGACAAATGACTATGGCCATTTGCAGACCTGTGTTCGTATGGATCTTGTGTCATAAACTGGGTATAACCCAAGGTAGCTACTGTATTTTTCTGACAGCAAGCTCGTGGTAATGAAGAAACCTTTTTTTTTTTTTTTTTTCTTTTGACAGGTGGTAGAAAAATCTGTATAATTATTAAGATAAATACAATACATTTAGAAGACAGGTTGGACTGAATCTAAAGTACAGAATAATAGGCTATAATATATTTGTCATTGAAGCACCTGGCTAGGGGAACAACTGCAAACAAGAAAGTTTGGGATGGATGAAATTACTCTTGTTTGAGTAGAAACTCTAATTTATAGACTTCCTTCATTACCCTCAGTACAGATATTCTCAGGAAAATACACAGTAAGCAACCTATACAAGTAACTGCAAGATGCACAGAAACTGGGTCATCATAAATGAGCATTTATGGAAAGTTTGTTTTTCGGTGTATCAATTTAACTTACATCCTCTGGGGTATGTCTTATGGTATGATGCATTAATAACAACCATATGCAGCTCCCATTAACACTAATGGGAGGCATGTTTCCGACTTCCTTTAATGTTATCTTAATGCAGTGTTGTTTGATAGTTAATTGCAGTCGCTTAATTAATAACATTGTTAATAAAAAAAAAAAAAAAAGAGGCTAAAATCTGTCCCCCACAACTTAGAATAAGCAAACAACCCTAGCGATTCCTAGAGGAGTTGATTTCATATACCTTAGGTGAGAATTTGGCACTCATAAGTGTGGTAAAAACCATGAGTCGTCCAGTTAACCTGAAGTGCTATTTAATGGGAAATACTAGTGTCGTTTAAAAATGAAACCACCAACTTGCTTCCAGTTAGCAAACTTTTTCTGTTGTATCTAAAGGGTACGACCAACTTTTTTCTGAAGTTTCTCTGTATCAGTAGCTTTCAAAGATTTAAGAACTAGATGTTTTATAACAGGGATAACCAGTTATTGCAGATGTTACAGAATTCCAGTGGCAAACGCATTGTTTGTATGCCAAGGCCCATAGCCCTCTACTATACCTTCGCGGATGAGCTTATAGCCATTTGTAACACATGCTACTTGTGTCTGCAACATATTTTAAACGCATATTGATCAATTATTAACCTTTATAAAGCATTTGTCAGCCAAAACATAATATAACATATTAAGGCTAGAGGCTGTGTAAGTTAATAGTAGAGATTTTTTAAACATCATGAAGCTGATAAATGAACATAGTAGTATCCAGTAAATATCTTCTTATTTCCTGATACAGGTGATTCATAGGAAACATTATTCCATAGGTTCCCACTGATGAAGGTCCTGCTGTTTTAAAAACACATTTATAAAAATGGCACAAGGCACCAGTCTGCACAACTAAGGACATGGAGCATATTGATTGCTTTTTAGAATAGGTCACAATCCAAAATATGCAGTCGTGAAAAACTGCACAATACAGTAAGAGACCTAAGAAAGGGCTGCATTTTGCTGTGACAAAGTGGAAGTCAGTGTTGTTAAGCACCATTGATGTTAACGCAGTTACACCACATCTTCTGAGCTGAAAGCATTTCCGAATGAGGCCTAACTTCAAACTAGTTTGTCACTCTGCAGAGCTCAACACTAAAGCTCACTTTACATTTTTGTCAGTGAACGCAAAATTAAAAAGTTCCTTATCTGAGCACACATTGCCCGAGTTGGCTATATTTTAACCTAGCCTTGGGGACCACAGTGACTATCTTCCTGTGGTGCCTCCCATGAGTAGCTGTAAGAAGAGACTAAAAGTCACTACCAAAGCAATCAGTAGTGACTTCTGATTTTTCCAGTTTCCACAAACTATATTTTCCAACTTTGATATACTACCTGTAGGATGAGCCAGAGCCATCTCTCCTATCTACAAGGGGAAAGTGCGACTGTTCTTCAACTTAATGTTGAAGGCTATATCTTGCTCAAGCAAGCAGTGCTGGCACACACCACCAGGGAAATGAAACCACATGCAATCCTTCTACAAGAAGCATATGTAGAGCAGCTGCAGAAGATGAAGCTCTTGGGTTAGAGCCTCGCAGGCTTCAAGAAGAAGCCTTGCTACCTTCATGAGAAACTACCTGCCATTCACTATCAAGGGATGTAGCACTTCCCAGAGAAGGGAGCGCTGTCGAGGTCAAGGACATACTCGTGGTCAGTATATACAAGCCACTCTCCGCCGTGTTGTCAAGCACATCCCTACCTGTTTATGACCAGATGACCTGATCCACAGGTGACTTCCATTGCCAACATCAAGATTGGGGATACTCTGTTAACAGTAGCAATGGAGACAGTCTTTGTCTCCCGACAGGCCTGAATGACATACCCCCCATATGTGGCCGGAAGGAGCCACGTACCTTCCACTCTGGACCTTGGAACATTGTCCTTCCGCTCCGGACCTTGCCCATTCAGACAGACCCAGGCTCTTGAGTAGTATATGGAGAAAAAAAGCACTTGAAAAGTTTCCATCATCTCAGCACCCTCATTTATTAGCATTGACAATATGGTTTTTCAGCTCACACCATCCAGGCCAGCTCCAAGAAGGAACTTTCAGCAGGCGAGTTGGCAGGAATACCAACGGCCGATCAACGAGAGAGCAACTTAGCACTAATTACAGTTTCCCCATGCATGCTGTGGAAGTGCTTTCTGTTTGGAAAATAGTATTTGAACCATAATGATAGGTGGAACAAACCCAGAAGTTTGCTTCTGTAACTCTCCTGAGATGAATAGGAGGTTCGGATATTGATACCAGCGGAGTTATCCTGGAAGTGAATCTGGGGGACACTATGGAAACACGAATGTGCAGCACACGGGAATGACACGCCAGCAGAAACTCCAAGCAGCAGTAGCCCCCAGCAGACTCTTTTGTAAAGTGAAGGAAAAAAAAATTCTGAGATGGGAACAAATGACCATAAAAATAAAATGGCACAGCGGCCTTTTCTTTGCACACACAATTCACAGTTGACAAATATCACTCCCCTTCACACCTCGCTTCTCAAACAAACAATAGAATTGCTCAAACTCGGGCTTTGCGTTGACAGTTTTCATGCGTTATGCAGTTCCTGTATCGGATCTCTAACTCTTAAAAACCCAGTCTGAACAGTGATGTGATTCAGGACTGAACTCAGCAAAAGATTTTGGAAATGAGGTCTCACGTGTTCTGAGATGGATTTGGTTTTAAAGGGTCAGTTTAGAAATGGCTGTGCACGATTTCATCTGTGATCCAGTTGCTGCCTGTCCTACACCATGTAGGCAAAACATATTCGGTAGACTTGTTATTCCACAGAAGTCTGAACCCATATGCTCTTTGTCCTCGGGCTTAAGTCTTCTTCTCTATATACAACTGGAAGGCATTACAAACAAATGTGCATGCTGTTTCACAGGCCACTTTCTTTACTTTGAAACAGCTAGCTCAAAAACATGGTGACTCCTATAGAAAGAAAACACACGGGTGGCCACCAATGTGGATTCTACACCAACCAATATTAAACAGCTGTAAATGGACAGCTGGTTACTTCCATCTTTCCGTGTTCAATATTAGAAGGCAGGATGATTAATCAGCAGTGGTGCAACAGTAGACCCGGTTCTCAGCTTCCTTATTTGAGTAGTGGTTAGCTGTCGGCCTGAAGTCAGACAGAGGGTAGGGCAGGGTGGCACCTTAGTGACTAACTGGGTTAGTGACTTAAGGGGTCAAAAAGGTATGAGCTCTTTTAGGCAGCCACCTACTTCACCAGATGTTAACAGTAGGCTCTTACCTATAACAACTCACGCATCTCTGAACCAGGGGCAAGTTTGCCCTAACTTATGCTATTTTACTTCCATTGACTTCATTGGATTTGACGTTGATTTACAGTGGTAGAAGGGGGAGAACGTGGCCCAAGCAGCTTATAAAACCATTGAGAAAATTGTGCAGAGTTGTCCTCCTTTTCACAGAAAGGACCAATCTACTGGGCCTCCTGATTTTGTCCTAATATGAACTGCATCTATGGTAGAATGGTTGTCTTCGAGAGAAGTCTTTTCCACTCCTACTGATGACTGAATTACATCCCTGTGGCAAGGGTTTATGTAGGAAAATAATGCTAGGAGAGTGTTTGTATGCATGAAGTTGTCTTTAATGTGATATAGCAGCCAGAGACAAGGAGAGAAAGCACCAGGAGCTACAGCAAGCTTTGCATGGGTCTCATTTAAGGAACCCCTGAGCTGTGTAATGCGTGCTTAATCCATTCATCCATTCTTCAGTCATCTTGTTGGCAAAATAACATGCATGACTCTTATAACACACAGAGACCTTTTGCGTGGTATGAAAGGGATAAAATAGGGCTAAGGATGTAGTCATTAAACCTGTTGTCTTTTAAATCCATTAGCATTACAGGACAAGGCATTAAAGCATCTACCAAAGCTTGAATGTTTTGATCAGAAGAGATTTTGTGGTTTAACTGCATGGGCACAACTCCTAACATACATTAGTTTAACTGTAAGGAGAAGTGGGTCCAGACTATTCATTCTGCAAAACACTAACATGCAGGCCAAACTTACCTTAAATATAAGGACAGCTGTTTCAGCCTATTGGCTGTGAAGAGAGCAATAGCTACAGTATGGTGAAACAGCTGTCCAGGTATTTTGGAAGTTAATTTTTCTTAATCAGTTATTACTTTTTCAGCTTCAGGAATAATGTTCACATCCCAACAAACAATAGCTGTAAAATTTTAGGCATCCGCTGAGTCCATGGCAGAAAAACTGGAACATATAGCTCGGCTGTCTGTACACCCCTTTTGACTGATCACATGCACAGAGACCATTGGCATACAAGGTGACCCTCAGCTGCCAGGTAAGAACACAAATAGGCGGATGGTCTTTAAGGCCCCCAAATTAAAATCAACAGCCAGAACTGTCTGAACGCTAGTCTGAGGACCAGGAAGATGATGTGCTTAATGTTTTAAGTGTCTTTAAGCGAGCAGGCAGGCGCATTCTGCCTCAGCTAATGTTTCCAAGTAGTCTGCAGTGACAGCCCCATGTAGGGTGCCCTGCAGCAGTCCAACGTGAAGGTGGCAAAGATCTTGATAGCTGTAGGGAGGTCTCCATTCGAAAGGAAAAACACAGGAGCTCATTCCAAAGTGAAAATGGGAAAAATGCACTCTCAGCCACTGCTGTGCCGTGGCCATCAAGAAAACATCAGCAGGAATCCCAGACAGTTGAGGATGATTGCTTTCCAGGATTGCCTTGAACAGATCTTTGTACGCACGAGTAAGGAATGATGAGCCATCCTGCCTTCTTAACTGAACCAGCAAATATCTGCGTCGTCTCCAGTGGCGTTCTCACCAGTAACTGAGCTATCTTGTCTTACTCAGTTGGAGGTTTGGCCAGCTCTGGCTCCAGTCTTAGTCTCGCCCAGATATGGAAATGCAAAACAAGCTGACAATTCAGATCTGATGCAACAAAGGTGATGAGCGGTCAGCTTGCACTGCAACTGGAACCGTCTCCCCCAAGGGACTTGCACCCAGTATGAACTGGGAAGGGCATATTAACAGGACAGTGGTCTGCTTTAGTCCACGTCAGAGCTGTCTGATAATTGGGCAGTGCTGTCCTCCTTGTGGTGTTAGAGAGAAAAGAACAAAGGGATTCATGCATGACACCAGGCTTGGCCGTCTTCATCGTTAATAATAATGTATAAGGCTCCTCTGCCCCACAGGGATGTGCATTGTGCAGTGAAAATATCTAAAGAAAAAATAAATGCCTCCTGTCTGAAAAAAATGGAGTAACATTTTATGAATGAAGTCCTGGGGATTCGCTTGTTTTCCAAGCATTCACTGATAAAGAAGAACGAAAGCGTGCATAGCAACCACCATGAGAAAGGTCCTCTAGCAACCCATTTAACAAGAAACAGCTAAAACCAAAATGCACTCCAGTGCTCATAAATGGCCACCTCACAAGTAATTATAGTAGCAAAATCTCTCAATCAAATCCTGGCCCTCCTTTTATATCAAAAGCTGTATGTCAAATTCAGGATGGGGTTTTTTTCTTCACAAGAGGCCATGCAGAATAGCAGGGAAGAGCTTGCATAAAAGTCAGCGATGTAGACCATTTTAGAATATGTGCAGCTTTTATGTAGAGCCGCTCTGGGAAGCGCCGACTCTCACTGTCACTTTTGTTCTCCAGTGTAATACCATTAAAATCAATAGGTTGCACACAGGAGCCAGAGTTTGCACATTTAGAAGAGTTTTGCACACCAAAAAGAATGATGCTTCACAGGACTCATGCTCCGGAGGGTGAAACTGCTGCAGTGTCACCTTTGCCAGGTGACCATGCTGTCAGATGAACACACTACAAAATGCTCCTACCTCCAACAGGTGTGCTTACCCTGCGGCTTCACATCTCATCCGATACTTCAATTCCAGTCTAATCGGTGCAGAGTCGCACCTTGTATTCATTTCTGTCCATGTTTCAGCCTGTCAGAAGACAAAAAAGAACAGCACTGTTTTGTCCCTGTGATTATTTTCTTTCTTTTTTCTCTCTTGTCAGGTTGAATTTTATATGACTAAGTGATCACTTAGAACAGCATCCAAAAAAAAAAAATGCGAACAACAACAAAAAAGGGTGCAATTTTCCTCATTGGGAGAACTAAGAAAAACAGTTATTAAAATACTACATACTCGTAATACATCCTAGGTACTTGTAATATAACCTTCAGGCAACAAGTTGAATGGCAGTATAATCTACCAAAAGATGGAAGCCGAGCACAAAATAGTTCTGTGAAGTTATCTTCACCGGTTGAGAAAGTGCCTTTTGTCCAGCTAGATTGTGTTGTCCTGACCAGGAACAGAATAAAAAATGAAAGAGGAATGAACTCTTCAACCATCTTTGTTGGCATCTCATTGAAAGATGACTCATGATAGAAATTGGATGTGGGATCGTACTGCTACAGTCTTGAACTTGGAAGAACTTTTCCATTATTTCATGGCAAAGGGGTAAGCAGAATTCAGTTATCAAAGTAGTGGGGGCCGATTCTTACCTTTCTTGCAATCTGCCTTTAAAATGGATGGAAATCTAATGAGTGCCCAATTCACACCCAGAACGATGTGAAATGGCATTACCGGAAGCAAAAATCAGACCCCTAATCTTTAGTGTCTGCATCCTCAGTAACTCTTAGTCAGATTCTCTTCATCTACGAGTATCCTCAAACTCATTGATTCACCTTTTTATAGGCACTGCAAAAAAACTTGAGGCAGGGCTACCCTAGAATCCTTAGTCAGAAAGAGTATCATTTTGGTAGCATTTCTACGCCAATGAATATCTCGGGAGTAGGCAGAGTTTTATCGGGATAGAAGTGCATTTAACACTAAGAAATGGGAGTTAAAATGGTGCCACTGGCAACGCTCTATTTGATAAGGTTAAATGCCAACTTCATGTCAGTGTAACTGGTCGTGCCAGAGAGAAAGCATTGGAGGATCAATCCCATTATTTTTTATTTCTTTTCTGTAATAGTGTTGTGCCTGCTCCTCCATATAGCATCCTTAAGCACTAGTACGTTTGTATTGCCACATGATAGAAATAGATCTCCTTCAGAACTAGCAGTTAATCAAAATAGCTAATAAATGTGAGTCAGTGACTGTATTTCAGTTATCTGAGAAGAGGGCTTCTCTTTTGTCCACATTCATTTGACCACTAGGTCATGGTGGTATACGGAGGCCTAGTCTCTGTTGCTTTGCATGATGTATCGTTATTTATAGTATTACAAATGGGTTGCAATATGCCATCCCAGCAGGATGTGCTTAACTCAAAGTGCTAGGCAGTGGAGAATCACACTCCTGTTTTGAAAGCGTACAAGAAGAGCACCTTGGACTCGCTCAGGAATCAGGACTGCCCTTTGAGCCATGAGAAAATTGTACTTACTGGCTCCTGGATGTAATACAGGAGTTTCCCAGCTGAGCGGTAGGGCACTGTTGAGTACTTAAAAGATGTAAGCAAGAGGAAGACCAAAGCTATACAGGGAAGGACGTGATGAAGAAACCTTCCTCTCTTCTGCATGATTTTTGTACAGGAACTTGGCAAGCAGAAGCACTTTTCAGCTGGATTTTTGCATTATGCTTACAAAGACATTAGATGCATTAATTTTCCTGTCTTAGTCATGACATTGCCAGAACACTGTGTCAAAATGTCAGAGGACCGCGCCTGCTTTCAATTGCACCTCATGTAGAAAATATCTTTCTCTTGTATTTTTTCTAAAGGCCTTGCAGGCATAATGACTATTATTGGCTTGTTTGTCTTTCCGTGGCATTCGCTTTGCATGAAACAGAGAAGTGCCCCACTAAATATGGCACCAGAAAGCTTAGACCATTGGCAGCAGTCCGCATTTTGAAATCCGCGCGGTGGAAGGGGAGCAAACATATTCTTTGCTTGAAATGTGCAGTTTTAGTGTGAAAGAACAGAACAAGCGGTTGATATGGAGGCGTTAAGGCAGATAGTTAGCCTATGAGAGGCCAGCTGCAAACGTTCATCCCATTTGAACAGCAGCAACCTAATTCCTCTTTGCAGAAGAGTGGGGTCTTTGAACACAGTTGCATCAAGTACAGTGACAACTTAGAGGACATCAAAGGTGGGGGGGGGGTGATATTTTTGTTTTCTTTTGAAAAAAATATGGGATGATACGGTTCTAGGGCAAAATAATTTGGAAGAAGTCAGCTTATCAAAAGAAGACATCTGTCCTGGGAATATTATTTATTCTTTATTTTGCAAATGAATGTCCACTAATGCTCTGACATTTAAAGGGGTTTCGGGTAGCAAAATTTGCAGCTAGTTTTCCTAATTTTTCTGCAGTAAAGACCTACTCAGCTATGACAGGGATATAGGAACTATGTTTATGGGTTAGCGTAGACTCGCAAGTAACTATCCATCCATCTTCTTTCTTCCTTTGCTTGGCAGTTTGCCTTTCTAGATAAGCAATGTGTTTTATCAGCTTGTTTTCACCATTCATAATATTACAGGGATTAAAGAAATATGTTTAGCTTAAATTGACTAAGAAGCATTTATGGCTGCCAAAGGGCAATCATTACATTAATATTTTGGAAGCAAAAATAAATCATTTTTCATTTTTTTGAATCTGTCCCTCACTGGCAAAATAGAAAACTAAGTTGACCTCTGCTTCCAGGTGACATGTAAGTAGAATAAAAGTGGAATAGGAACTACTCTAAAGTCCCTTCCTGGATTGAGCTTTGGAGTTGGGGGCTGAGGCTAAAGACCATGGTTAAAAGTTTTTATCAAAGAAACATCTCATGGTTTTTAATAGCCACCTATTGTTATTGAATCAAAGGTATAAGACCTTCAGTTCTTTGCAGACTGACATTTCTATTGAAAATCATGGAATCAGTCACTTTCTGTTTCCACCCCTTGGAATCGCGTGCTATCAGCCTGTCTACAATTGTTGTCTCGCCCTATTGTATTTCATACCTCCTTTGAGATGACATCAGGCGCTATCTCAAAATGTAACATCTTGCAAACCTTTCATTTTGTGAGGTCTTCTGTGATTTCTTCCTGAGTGTATTCAGTCATCTGTAGCATTGGAGTAAATGCTGTTATTGTTTTCCACTTAAGAAAGGTGATGGATGATACAATCTTTCATTTCTTCCTTGGGAAAGTTGCCATTCTGATGTTTGCACTTTACTGTGTTTTCTCAGTTACTGAATAATTGACTTGGTGCACAAGTGAATTGCAGCTAATCAACCAATAAATTAACCAGCTGAGAGAGTTGTTGCTATGCAAAAAAAAAAAAGACCAGTCAGTAGGAAAGACCTAGGGATCAGTATTTGAACTTTACAGAATCGATGGCTAGAGTGCGGTTAGATTTAGTGCCTATCTACTTGATAGTGCACTAAACTAGTACTCAGACTTTGGTACAATTCCTGGCTCTGCCAGTGACTTGTTCTGTGATCGGAGTATGTCACTTCTCTTTCTGTGCCTCAGTTTTCCCATCTGTAACACGAGGCTAACTATACTGCCCTCTTTTGGAGAGCATATGGGGAACTGCAGATGAAAATTATTATATGAGAGCTAGATGGTATAATAATTATAATCTGTGTAAATGAAACATTCACCATACACTTATTAGAATAGATGAGAGAGACAGAGAGGCTCTGATGAGATTCATTATTATAATTTTTTTACATTTGTGTAACTTCTTGTCCTTCAATGGAATGGTCCTAATTTACATCCGTGTACCTGAGAGCAGAAACAGGCCAACCATATCCACAAGGTTCTGACAAAGTTCTGCAACTTGTTGTAAGAATATATCTCCCAGATGCTGGAAAAACACTGATTTTTGTCAAAGTAATGACTGAAGAAACTCTGAAGCACTCAGATAGCATGGTTTCGTTCCACAGGAAACACATACACAGCATAAGACTTCATTGAGAAATTCAATCATGGATATCAACCAAGTGGGACTTTGTCTTGAACTGAAAAAAAAATTGAGTTCATTTCTAATAAAAAAATGGAGAAGAAAAAGAGATAATGAGAAGTTGGTGCATGACTGAACAAGCAAGCACTTGAACAGGTGCAAAGTGAGGGAAACCATGAAAACAAAATCAAAGGAAAAACATCAGACTAAGAAAAATATGGGGAAATGGGAAAGAGACTCTTTATTAAGTAGAATTTGAACATTATCTGTGGGATGCAACTAGATGAAACTATAGGACGATCATGGCAGAAGAGATACAATCATTTATATAAAAACTAATACTACTGGAAACCCAAGTCAGCTTAAGTTATATTTTCTGCAATGGACAAACCAGTTTGCAGATAGACCAAGATTGGAACCAAATTTCCTGATCCATGAGACACTCCAGAGTTTTGATTGTTTTGTTCTGAAGCAAAAGAAAAAGATATTTCAAATTTCTGATTAAACAAACTTGTAAAAATGTATTTAGGATCCAAATGGTTTAGTTTGGGTGCAACATTTGCTGTCCTACAGCGACGTAGCAAATGCGCTACACGGGCGTACAGTGCACTACAGCAACGTAGCAATCATGCAGGCCTACCCGTGATTGCCAGCTATGCTGCTGTAGTGGTGCACTCCGTGGATGTGCCGCCTCGGCAATGTAGCAGGGAAATCTAAGCATGCACCGCCCACACGGCGCGGTAATCGCCCATACTGCGCCACGCTTCAGTGCTTCCAAAGGGAAGTACTAAAGCACGGTGCTGTAGCAACGTCGCCATATGGCGAAATGCAGATTCTGCCCTTGATAAAACATTCTGCTTCACTGTTGACCTTTTACGATTTTTTAAAATTCTTATATAACAATGGTTTTGTTTTTCAAAAAGTCATTTTGAAAGTAAAAACTGAAGCTTTCATTCCAAAAAATGTCAACATGTTCTGTAATAAACTGACACGTTTTTCAAAATGTGTTGATTTTTGCAGAACGGGAACAGTTTGTCATAAAAACAAGGATGGAAGAATTTTGCTCATCCGTAATCTCGTGGAAGAGCTAATTTTTACATGGGTTTCAAAACCTAGGAGATGAAGGAGAGAGAAAATCCTGTAGAATCATAGAATGACAAGATAGACAAAAGCAGTGAGGATTTAAGGAACGCCACCAAATTAGTGGGTGATCCTTGAGAAAGTATTTAACGTGCAGTGAATGGGAAAGGCTTCTTCTGCTGCCTGATTTTGTTGCTAATAAATGCTGATGTTTTTTGCACAGCAGCAAGTGCAGTCATGGGTAATTATCTGATATGAAGCACACGAGGTATGCAGTTGCATTACACTGACATTCTTTTCCAAAGCCAGAAGTGTTTTTAGAGGAGTTGCACTGCTGTAGTCTTCATCGTAGAAGAAAGGCTGCTAGTGGCACTGTACAGGCGATTTATGGTTGTTAAACTAAAACCGAGCATATCAAGGATCACCCACTAATTTGGTGGCACTCCTTAAATCCTCACTGCTTTTGTCTACCTTGTCATTCTATGATTCCACAGGATTTTCTCTCTCCTTCATCTCCTAGGGTTCAATCGCTGATGTGATTCGGCGGAGATTCAGCCCAATTTGGTGGCCGAATCTAATTAGGAGACCCTTTAATCTCTTTGAATCGAATCAGAACCCACCAAATCAATTCGGAGAGATTCGGAAAGGTTCAGTGATTTGGACATAGACACAGCTTTAAATGTTTTTTCTACATACCTCTAGGTACCAGGTGGCGCATGAACACTACAATGGTGGGGCGGATGGGGAATCCCACAGGAGTTTGGTGGGGGGGGTCGCGGAAGTGGACCAGAAACACTTCTGGATCGGCTGGGGAGCACACGGGGCCCCCCCTCGTGCCCCCGGCTCGGTGACTGGTGCCTCCTGGGTCTGGGGGGGCACCCAGGGTCCCCGCATGGCCGATTGCTGAGCCAGAGGGGTGTCTGCATGCTCCCCAGCGGACCTGGAAGTGGATTGGAAGTACTTCCGTTTCACTTCCAGGTTCATCGATGAGCATGCGGGGGCCCCCCTATGCTCCTGTGGGACGCTCCATCGGCCCCAGCATTGCAGCGTTCATAAGCTATGCCTGGTACATCGAGGTATGTAGAAAAAACATTTAAAGCTGTGTCTATGGCTGAATCACTGATTCTCCAAATCAGCATTGAATGTTCAGATTTGGATTCGGCCGAATCGAATCAGGGACAGTGATCTGAATCAACAAATCAAATCACTGTCCCCGAATCGAATACGGCCCATTTTGCACACCACACACCATCAGGTACATATGCCAAAGCCACTTAAGGTTGAAGCTAGGAAGTCCTAACCAAAATCAGATCCCTATTATGGTAGGCATTTCAGGGGCTCAGAAGGTTTATTCGATGAAACAATGTTGTTCTTTCTGGACTTGAAACTTTTTAAAATCAGGTTGATTTGGGAATTTGATTTAATTTAATTTTAGGGGAGAAAAAATGAAGAATTTTGATGATGGACAAATGTCCTGGTTTGAAATTTTTAGAAAGAGATGTTTGCTTTTCATTTGGAAATGATTATTGACCTTGAAATCCATTATTATTATTATACAAAAATATGAAAATATTGCCATGTTGTAAAAGGTAAACTTGCAAACAAATGGTTTGATTTTTATCACAAGTTTTGACCCAAACCTACTTTTTTGGGGAAATTTGTTTCATGGTTTATTGGCTTTTGACACTTTTGTTCCACTTCAGAATCAACTCAGTTTTAAATCCCAGAATTCCTTGCAAACTAGAAAATGTGGTTCCCATGTCACCCTAGTAGGTACTGTACAAATGCGGTGTTCCTGCCTCCAAAGACAGTTCAATATAGGATGTTGAAGACTGCAACTGCTTAGGGTGTGGACTTACAAATACCTTACCATAGGGATTTCTACAGAGTAGCTGCCACATCCACACATTTTTCCTGGAATAAGTGAAAGCTAAACTGCAATGTCTTACTGCTCTTTCACTGAACATATAATGTCCCGGGACAGTGGAAAATCAGGTATGTATGCATGATTAACCTGAGTTTTAGGCTCAGCCCTCCTACAATCTATACAGAAAAATCCTTGACCCAGGTTTGGAGATGTCAACTTGAAGTCCATGCTAGCATATCAGACCATAGTTTCACTGTAACTGAGGCTAGAACCTACCCACTTTACAGTGAAGCTGTAGGTGATATCCTTTAAGTGCTAATAGTCCTCCAGTCCCTTCCCACAATTCCCATTATGAAAGACAAGTTCTGTATTGATACAACTGACTAAAAGAGAATCCTAGAGAAGCTCAGCACAAAAAAACCTGCAGAAACAGTGAGGACACAATAGCTTGGGTGCAGATTTGCTGTGGGGACTTGCCCCTAGGGTGGGCTAACCAGGTTGCACTTGCTTCGGTTCACTGTGCTGGGCAGACCTAAGCTTTAAAGATTACGGGCTATTGTGCTATCGCCTTGATGGGCTATTGTGCGGTCGCCTTAACCGTGACCTTGTGCAGAGAGGATCTCTGGGCAGTCTGAAATCTGCACTCTGAACAATAACAGCTAATAGTTGGTAATGCTACATGGCAGGTTTCTCTCTGAAGACAAAAAGCGTGCGGGTGAGTTTTGTATTCTCCTGTTCTCTCCCTCTCCCTTTTCCTTTTTCTTTTTTACAATTGATATAATGAAAAACTCAAATAAGACATTCCTGACTGATGAGTTTAACAAAGTTCCTGTGCCGAAATGGTGAAAGTGGCCGTGAAGTCTGTGCAGCCACCTGCTGTCCTGGAAATGTAAATATTCCCATTTCTCTTCTCAGTGACAGACTTTCAGAAGTCTCTGTTCACAGCAAAGGCATAAGAAGAGCTGAAAAACAATGTGAAGTCTCACAATTTCCATCCTTTTTAACTTCCAAGGCTCAACCAGTCCATTCTTTTCCAAGAACTGCTGCTGCTGAAACAGGCAGTATTAGATCCAAGAGAACTACATCTCTATGCTATTTAAAGACTTTGGGCTGCATGGTAGCATTGCCATGCTGAGACTGGCATTTCTGCTTTAACGGGACCTCAGAGACTATCAAAGTAAATTAATCTAAACCGAACTAAGTCCATTTTAATTATGATTGAATGTGACCACACAGGCCTTGATATAGTTTCATAGTTGGTAGAGTCGGAAGAGACCTAAGCAGATCATCTAGTCTGACCTCCTGCCATGGGCAGGAAAGGATGCTGGGGTCAAACGACCCCAGCTAGGTGGCTGTCTAGCCTCTTTTTGAAGACCCCCAGGGTAGGGCAAGCACCACTTCCCTTGGAAGTTGGTTCCAGCTCCTAGCCGTCCTGACAGTGAAGTAGCGCCTCCTGATATCTAGCCTGAATCTACTCTCAGTCAACTTATTGCCGTTGTTCCTTGTTACCCCTGGTAGTGCTCGGGGGAACAGGGACTCTCCCATTGCCTGCTGGTCCCCCTTGGAAAGTTTATAGGTGGCCACCAGATCCCCTCTCAGCCTTCTCTTGTGGAGGCTGAACAGGTTCAGGTCTCATAGCCTTTCCTCGTAGGGTCTGCCCTGCTGCCCCTGATCATGCGAGTGGCCCTCCTCTGGACCCTCTCGATGCTGGCCGCATCCCTCCTGAAGTGCGGTGCCCAGAGCTGGACGCAGTACTCCAACTGTGGCCTGACCAGTGTCGCAGAGAGGGGGAGGATCACCTCCTTGGACCTGCTCGTGATGCATCTATGGATGCATGACAAGGTGTGGTTAGCCTTCCTGACCATGTCCCCACATTGGCGGCCCATGTTCATTTTGGAATCAATAGCGACTCCAAGATCTTTTTCTGCCTCTGCACTGATGAGAAGGGAGTTCCCCAGCCTGTAGGTGTGCTGCTAGTTCTTCCTCCTCAGGTACAACAAACTTGCACTTGTCCATAATGAAAACCATCCAATTCTCATCCCCCCACCCCTGTAACCTGTCAAGATCTAGTTGTAGCCTGTCCCTCTCTTCTGGCGTGCTCACCTCTCCCCACATATTAGTGTCATCTGCGAACTTGAACAAGGTGCTTTTCACCCCCTCGTCCAAATCGCCAATGAAGATGTTGCCCACATCCCTCCAGGTTGAAAATGACCCATCCACCACCACCACTCTCCAACACCACGGTAAACCAGATATGCTTTAACTGACTTGCTTTAAACATCACAGCTGTAGTTAGTTTGGATCAACTTTCCTGAGTGGGCTAGGCAGAGAAGTCTTGGTGCAATCAGTGCTTTCGGGGATGCCAGGGACCACGTGGGGGTGTGTGTGTGTGTGTGTGTGTGTGTGTGTGCAACAGCATGACTCTCTGGAAGTGAGATGTTCTCCTTCTTTTTTGGGTCCAGCCGACCCCACCACGTGGGATAGGCAGGCAGAAGAGAAAAGGGAGTGTCAGTTTGTGCCTCATTGTCCCGAGTTGTTCCCTGTGCCCGTTGTGTGAAACCCTTAGCAGAAACATGAGGCTCCACGTTTCATTTTTTCCCCCCTTGTTTTCACGGGCAGAAGTTGGTTATAATATAATGTCTTTATTTTCTGAGCCGATATCATGGCTGGGACAAATTACATGTAAGCAGCTATGAGAGCCATTCGCCCGTTTGCCAAATGCAAGATTGTATTTGCATAAACCGTATAGCTTTTTTGGACCAAGTTGTCACTTGGGTGGCAGCATCTACAAGATCTGTATCTGCCCTCGTCCTTTGTGCATAACAACACCAAGCTCTGTAGAGTGCTTTGCACCTATCAGTCTCCAGGCACTTTGTAATGGAGGTCAGTGTCGTTATCTCCATTTTACAGACAGGGAAGCTGAGGTATAGAGAGGAGACATTCCTCAGGGACACTAGCAAGTCCAGTGGCAGGGCTGGAAGATCCCAGGTCTTCTGAGGCCCTGGCCAGTGATCTATTCACTGGACATACACACAAGCAGGTGAAAAATCACTGAGTATTTTGCAATATCCCATGTCCCTGCTGAGTGAATTGTGTATTGCTGAATACCTATTTTGTGGATGGCTTACTAAGTGCAGCTAAAAACTCAGAAAGAGAACAAAGAATAGAGCTCAGAAGTCTTGATCCCCAGAAACATGGAGAAATCTCATACTGAGGATGTATAAGCAGACATGCTATCTATTGCTTTGCGCGTTCTCCTATAACATTAAACAGCTGTTATTACAAAAGAATATGGATTTCTGCCCAGGTAGCAGCCATGGCAGATGATGATGATTACACAGATTGCTGTAGTAAAATCATATGATATGCAACCTTATGTTTCGACGTCTGTAGAGTTGCACTTGTAAGGATGAAGCCTTTTCAAGCCAGTAAGTTGCCAAATCTTGCATTGTCGCATTGGCGCACAGTTCTTTCCAAGATCCCCATCTCTCTAGCCCACACAGCAAGAGATTACAGCAAGTAGGACAGCAGGCTGGAATACATCTAATAGAGAGGCTTTCAAATGATTATCTCAGCCTTGTTGTTGTTGTTGCTGTGGGTGTGCGTTCTTTAACCTCCAGCGAGAGAGATCCAGGAGGAAAATAACAATCAGCAATCAGGAATTTGGGCTCCTGAAGTCCGTGCCAATAAACAAAATCAAACAGGTATGTTACTATAAACTCCTCTACCTCATGCCTTGTAGGGTTATGGCAAGCATTATGTTTAAACCAAATTCCAGCCATTGGTAGTTAGAGAGGGCTTGTTCCTGTGATCCATAGCATGTGAACAGACTACTTTGTCTGCACCGGGTTGTATTGATCAGTGGATTTTCTCTGCCTTTGTACACAGCTGAGAATCATGCCCACGGTTATAAGTCAGCTTGCAGTATGGCATCATGCTTATCCACCTTACAGTGTTGTTGCATTGTGTTGGTGAAGGTCACCAGTCATTTACTACCGAGTCCAGCTGGCACAGGTGTACCAGGTGAGTGCCCAGACACCCTGCAGATAACTAATCATGGTTTAAATTCCAACACAAAATTAGCAAAGGCTTGCTGTACAGAACAGACCGTTTAAGAGTAAATAGTGCTTGCTTATAAAAAACCAACAACTTCTTGGTTTTCTTTACCAGCTATTCCATTAAAGCTGCCAAAACAGTACTGAGACCCAAAGGTCAGATTTGCAGGAGTAGGGCTTTGGATACTAATGCAGATTACCTATGCTGGATAGGGGAAGAGGGAAGGACCACCAAGAAAAGCTATCCACATTTGTGTGAATGTGTAATAGAGAAGATTGCCTCTGCCTCCAGCACCGATTCGTCTGATTTACACCCAGAGCTGTAAAATGTCTGAGACACAGAAGGACATTGAAGCACAAGTCCAGGATCTCCATAGGTCTCTGTCCCATGTAGTGCCAGAGACAGCACATGGTGCTTTAAGAATTTCCCATCACTTATTATCACAACCTTGACTTTCCCCCTTTTGAACACCAGTGTCAGGATGTCTAACTTCCCTGGCTTTGAGAATAAACTCTCTTGGGATGCTATGGGCTGCAATAAAACAACATAAGCTCAGTCTCATGAAAGGTCTCTGCTGACTGCAGAAGGCACTGGTATTTAGCCGAAGTATTGGAGACTGCTTGACAGGTTACAATTACTCCTGCCAAGTGCATCAGGCTGCTTTCCGAACCTCCACTTAATGGGGTGCAGATCAGCCGCTCTCAGCTGTTTTATTTTATTTTTTTTAAATTAGTTCTTGACTCAGGTCGCACGTATGGCAATGTCTGCTTTTAATCAGGGTTCACCTTCAGCTCCAGGATTTGCTCATCTTCCCTTACATAAACCTTAACTCGTGCTGAATTTCTTTTATGACATGGAGACATAATTCTCAGCTTTGATTTCCATGAAATCCAAGATATGGTTGCCACTCAGGCAGCTACCTCTGTGAGCCTATCACGGGCTTTGTACAGAATACAACAAGTTAAGGAAGTTGTTTCCTTCAAGGCACGTTGGGCTGTAAAATTTCCTCTTGGAATCTCTCTACAACGTGGATTGGCTGCTATAGTAATTGTAATTGCGGTACACACTTAAACATACATGTAGAATAACATGCATGTAGGCTAATATGTGCTGCTTATGTTGCTCCTAAGAAGCTGTCATTGAGAACCTCTCTCTCTGAATGGCTTCATCTATCTTAATTAATTTCTCCTGCAGAATAAATGCACCTGCCTATTCTTCCTTGGGGATCCCACTATTAAGTAGAGCTGTTCTACATGAAGACAGGAGCGATAAAGGATGACCTTTAACTCGGATGTGATAGGCTGCGGTATTTATGATTTACCAGCTGTCATAGTTGGTCATTCTTAATAATAATTCAGTATATAACAGGTTGAAATGAGAAAACAGCTGGAGATGGAACTGGTAGAGGGAAAAGGAATATGACCTTCTAGTGACACCAAGAGTGGCTGGAGCAGGAGGGAATGGGCATGTTAAACCTTTTGGACCTCTGTCCAGTATCTAAACCCTTGGTGAGTGGAAGCTGACTTTGCCGGTCATTCTCTTGAAAACTGCAGAAATATGTCATCAGTCCCTTCGTAATTTAAGAGCTGGCAGTCATTTCATATATGCCCCTTTCAGCCAGGTCACGAACTTGTAGGATCTGGCCCACAGGCAGTAAGTACCTGAAAACCTACTAAGCCACCTACTCGCGCTCGTAGTGGTATTAAAGTGTAGACTTCCTATTTAGCATGAAACAGACTCAGCAGAGTGTAACTCACTGTATTAATGTAAGAAAAAAGGTCAGAGAACAATGTGTGCTTGTGGAAGATTGCAAATGTTTCCTAATGTTTAATAAACACACAATCTCAGTTGTACCTTCTCACCCTTGGGTGACAAAATGGCAAATTTTACCTGTGAGTCACAATTGATATAATGGTGGAAAATATAAATAGCTCCCTACCAAGAAAGGTTCATTAATATGTATTTGAAGCCTAAAACACTGTTCAGTTATGAGGGGAAAGTACATTAGAATTGCTTTGGATTATAATAATTTCAGCAAAGCATCTAATTTATATATTAAGCTTGCTTAATAGACTTATATTGCCTTGTTCTTTGATCTGAAGAAAAAGGTGATGCATAATTTATTGTATTAAGAAAACACACACACACACACACCCTCCCAATCTGCTTGGCGATTTTACATTTTTAAGAAGTGCTGCTTAAACGTCAGGGGAATGGGTTCCCAAAGGTTGCTTCTAATATAACACATTTTCGCGGGGTATATGCGCTAGGGAACAAATCATAATAGTAAAGGAATGCAGTTCTGCAGACAAATGTTTCGGCTCTCTGCCTTCTTCACTAAAGACAGTCATTTCAACTAGATGCCAAAAGGCATTTAGCTGGAACATTTGTCAGCAGACTAGGGCTGGCTTTAGGTTTCCCTCCTGATTTACAATTGAGTGTTTATTAGGTGTACCATACTGCAACACGTGTTGTTAACCTCTGAAAAATCAGCCAGCTTGTGTGTTAATCATGGGGACTGACGTTTGTACCCATCCAGAGGGCCAGCACCTGGCGCTTTGCACCCGCTATGCCAACCGGTAGGGAGAGGGTATAGGATGCTCATGAAGCAGTTGCATAAGGGGAGGAACGATGTGGCACGGTGTTGGGAGTTAGGAAGCATGGGTCTTGTTCCTGGCGTAGCAACAAGCTTCTGATGAGATCCCGGACAACTCAGTTTCTCAGTACCTCCGATCCCCGGCTATAAAATAAGGACAACGCTGCCACAGGCTGCGAAGGAGGAGTCGTTAGATAAATCAATAAATGCCTGGGATGTGGCAGACTGCTACGATGATGAAGCCTATATAAATAGACAGAAATACCTTTGCAGCCCAGAGGTGAGCTATAATATTGATATATTGGTCAAAAAGCCCTTGCGTGGGTCACAGTCCCTTGGCCAAGCTGTGTGTGTGGGTCAGGGGAAGACTCTACCGCAGGAAGCACGGCTGTTTAAAGCCTAATTATTTCGGCTTTATGCCACACTTGTGGATTTCGCTGAGTGGGGTCATTAATATCCATTATAGTCACTCCTCAATAATCCATGTCCTAGCAACATACACTCCGTGTTAAAAGGGAATGTTAGTAATCACGGCTTTATCATGACTCTTGACAAGTCTCCCATTCACATTTCCCCCCCCGCCTCCATTTGTCCAGAGGAGTGAGTTGTCAGACATTTACAGTAGCTGTGCATAGGGTTTATTCATATTTAAATAAAGCCATTATCCTGGCCTCGAGTTTCAGTAGTTTTCGACTCTTTCTCTAGAGTATATCTCTCAGTAGTGCCATCTAATCAGCTTTAGGTTTTAATTAAACAGCTGTCATTTGCTTCCTAGTTCTGTTGCGACCTGATGTTGTATTAAATTTTAATTTAGCCTAGGCTGGATAAGAAGTAGATTCCTTCAGACAACAAAGAAACACTATTAGCAGGTTACAGTTGTAATTAAGAAGAGCTCGGCTGAAGCGCTAATGCATTCAGGTAGAGAGAAGGAATTGGAGATAAACACTCATGTAATTATTATTCAGGGACCCAGCCTGCAATATGAATATGCAGTTTCCACCTGCCTTGGTAGAATTCCAGATTTGATGTGATATCTATCCTTAGGAAAAGCCTCAAAGTACAGAAGCAGGAAAGGGTATTCACCGTTTTACATCTGGGACTTTTCAGCTCTCTGTTTCTGATTCTTCACCGATGCCTTTAGCAGAGATACGCAGAGTTTCACTCTCTGAGGATCTGGCCATATAACTTGTGCTTTCACTTCTCTAGATTTCAGATGCTGTCAGTAATAGCCATCACAGATACGTTACATTCAGAAAGCAGTTTCTTTATAATAAGCTCTACCACAGAGACATAAAAGATACCTATTCGAATCTAGCAGAAACGCTGTTACATGTTGGAGACGTATTTAAAAAAGCTAGCTTGTTTCTAAACCTTGCGGTCAGACAATTAATTCAGTTCTTACTTCACACCTCTGAGGAAATATATTTTTGACGTCTGAACATAGCTAGCTCTTAGAAATGTCTTTACACAGCCTACCGTAGTTGCACAATACTGAATCCGAGCCTCTGAAATATTGATTTATATTGTAGTTTTTCTTCCCAGTGAAGTGCGTGTTTGTGATGCAGCCACAGCTAGTTGGCACTGGGGGTTTCCCGGCATGCTGTGTTGTGGGGAGGAATGCAGGAGCACACCTAAGTCAGGATCAAGAAAACTGTATTTGAGAACATGCAGAAATGAAAGGGCCGGTGATGTGACCTTCTCGCTTGAACTCAGCATCCCCCATTTGTGTCAAGTGAACAAAAGGAATACAAATCCTACTGTAAACTTTGCATTAACCTTCAGTAGCACTGAAGTCTGATTGGCATTTGGTGGCTAATAATCACCAATCAGTTCTTACAAAGAGGTGCATGGGGCTCTGTTTTCCTATCCTACACCAGTGCATATTGATTTATATACCAATTGTATCTTGCTGTTATTTTACACATTGGTTTATATTGATTTTATAGTCCTGATAACTGGTGCCAAACTGATCTAGGCCTGCAGTCAATGGAAGCCTTTTATTGACGTCAGTGGCGTTGGATCAGAAAGCTGGCTTCATTCATTCCTGGTATAAATGGATGAGGTTGACCCTATTTGCCCAACATGTTTCATGCAGTCTAAATCTGTCTCATACCAATGCATCTAATTGTTTCATTTTTCATGGGATGATACATTTTTCCCCTTTATCTTGGTCATTCCCTTGTTCTAATAAAGACCTTGGGGTTTGTTTGCACTTCCACTTTTGTCTTCTGTTTTCTCACCAATACTTGTCCTCCCTAGAGGAGGACATCTGATTATAAATGAGCTTGATCACCCTCAATGAGCATTCCTCATCTATTGCATTAAACTTCTGGGCTATACCTTACATAGTCTAGAGCAAAGAACATATCTCTCATACATATCTTCAACATATCAAAAGCAACGTTTCTTGGTAATACTTTTAAGTACATGCTTAAATCTCACTGAAGTCAAAGCTTCAAGTTAAGCACGTGCTTTTAGTGGTGCCCCTAGCAGAGCTGGTCTCAAGCACACACACAAGTGCTTTCCTGAAACCTGAATGATTGCAAAGCATTAACATGCTTGTTTATTGAGCACTACTGCTATCAGTACTTGAATTCATTTCATTCAAGCTAGTTTCTGTAGAATTTGCCTGATACTGATTAATAATACATCCTCGTTGCAAATACTTATTGGTCATTTCCAGATGCCTTTGACTTTTGGTCAATACCCATCGCTTCCCATCAATCTAGCTAGCAGACAGAAGCAAGGGATAGCGAATCTGCCTTTGCATGTCAATATCAGATTTCTCACTAAAATCCAGCTCCACTTCTCCTGACCCTAATTACAGACATTAAAGGAAGATTAGTTGGACAGCTACTTTTTTCATAGTTGCCAAACAATGATTACTTTTATGGAAGCAAAAAATGGCGAGCAAATAGATTGAAAAGGAAAAAATATATATATATATAGATATATATATCAGCCGCAACCCGTTTCTGAAGCACTAAGACGAAACTCGCAAGAAGACATTGATCATTCACTGCTGTACACGTTTCTGGCTCTGGTGGTAAGGGTTTCTTCTGTAGAAGCAAGTTCCTGAAAGGATTTTTGGAAGTTCTCCTTCAATGTGCACTGCTACCACAGTAGCAGCTCATTTGGAGTAATTAATCAAACTGCATCCATGCCATGATATAGACGAAGGCTGTGTTAATGGAGTCATTAGTGTGCGGGCTCTGTGAATTCATTAGAGACGGAGATAAATGTAGCTTGATGGCCAGTAAAATGCCTCCAGGTGGGATTCTGATGGGGAAAGATTTGAAAATTTGCATTTGGCATTCCATTGTTGTTGGCTCCACATCTCTTTCTAATTTGACACGAAAATGAAGGTTTCACTCACCATGCAATTAAGCCGACAAAATAGAAAACCATCGAACAGGCAAATCTTTTAAAGAGAATCTGAAAAATAGCACGTGTTGAAGTGGGGTGGGGAGGCCAGGAAACAGTGTACTTGTTATCTATATCTTCATCTACTGACATAACTTGGGGGAAAGGAAGTCGAGAAGGAATCATTATATCCCAGGGGTGGGGCGTTATTTGGGCTGGATGGCTGCTTAGGAAGCTTTGGTGAGCAGTTGTGGGCCGGGGAAGGGGGCATGTATCCTATCCAGCCCAGGCCTATCTGCACTGCACCCATTGCAGGGTGTGTGGGGTCTGCATACAGACCAGCTCAGGACCCCCACAGGCAGGGCGGGCTCGGTTGGCCAGATGGGATGGGGATGCAGGTGGGTGGGGAGTGTTGTCTGGGAGCAGGAATAGTGGGCAGTGCCAGGGTTGGAGCCAGGATCATGGGGCGGTGACGGTGCGGTTCCAGGGCCCAGAGCAGAGCTGCAATCTGTTTCCCGGATGGCTCTGAAGCCTGTGAAGATTGTGACAAATGACCCTATCGTTTGCAATGCAGAAGAGCCATGCTTTCTTATACTGTGCTGGGGGTGTCAATTGACAGGCTCATCATTTGCTATTTTGAATAAGCAGAGGACTTGAGCAGTACATGATTTAAAAGAACTGCCAGTCAAGGATGAAAGTCAACAGGCATCTTCACTAATTGCCCGTAAGAGTTTCTCCATTATGTCAAGTGGTCAGGTTCATTGAACATCCAACCCCCTTTTTGTATGTGCAGGACACTGAAGTCCTCAACACAGCCATTCTGACGGGCAAGACGGTGTCTGTGCCGGTGAAGGTTGTTGCCGTAGAGGAGGATGGTTCAGTGATAGATGTTTCAGACTCCACTGAATGTAAATCAGCTGATGAAGACGTCATAAAGGTAAGGAGGGTAAACTAAGTCATGCTAAGGTTATGTGGGCATAGGTCGCCATCATACTAGGCCCCAGAACAGGAAACAGCCACAGACCTGGGTCCTTGTGCTCTGTGTGGCAATATGAGCCCCTGCCTTTCTGGTCCTGGAGGTCTTGGCACAATGGTTTACTAACCACTAGTACAATAAGGTGTTGGGTTTCTGGAGGTGGTGCACGTGTGCTTCTGCTTTGTAACATGGAGCTCAGTTATGCAAGAGCTCTGTCTGTGGTGCGGCAGAGACAGAGGGTGGGGAAAACAGATCTCAGGTTGAACCCTGAATGCATGGTCCTGCTCTTTCTTTGCTGGCCAGAAATTTAGGCCACACTTCAGGGACTTTGATTGTTATGTGGTCCTTAGGCATCTGTTACAAAACGAGTAGTAACATTCCAGGTTGGGACACAAGGTTGTCTGTACATAACTGACTTGTGGCCTTTCCCACTCGAAGTCTCTCAGCAGTAAAGATGTTGACCTGCACTAAACTATGAGGTAGCTTTATGATATGCCGACGAATGATGGACAGAATTATTTTAAATGCTCTTTATCCTAAGAACTATGACCTCCTAAACCACACTTTCCTTTCAAGTATAGTTCCCATGACATTAAGCCCAGACACTGATCTATAGACTCCTTGGGCACATCCAGATGAGTGCGGTCATGCGGTATATGGCAAACACGTTTGCAGTGCCACATACCGTACAGTCCAGAGTTCTCTACCCTGCAAGGGCACGCTGCCCGAGTGTGCACTACTTCGGCTTTTTCCTGATTTTTTGTTTTGTTTTGTTTTTTTGACTCCTGGATATCCAGGGGTCAAAAAAAACCGTGAAGCAGCACACACTCGGGCGGCATGCACCACTAAAAAGCAGTCAGGCTGCTCGGAGCTGTGCTGAGGCTGCTGGCTAGGCTCTGCCCGGCAGGATCACCGTGGCTGCAGCTCCGGGAGGCCTGCAGGACCCCGGGTAAGGCTGCTGGGGCCAGCACAATGCTGGCTCCAGCCTCCCCTACACCACCCGGGGCAAAAAAGCATGTGTGGCACAGGTGTTCCGCAGGGACAAGAAGCAGCGGTGCAAGGTGTGCCACTGCTACTTGTCCCCGGGGAACCAAACGTCCATGCACACCTGGACGCGCCCTTTATGTATAACCTTTGCAACTCATTGATTAAATCTGCCACTGTTGCTACAGGAACAGTCATGCAAGTAAATATTATTTAGCCTTAAAAAGATAAGTATTGTCAAATATGTGTAAGCATAAATTTGTAAATTTAATGGTCTATTTTTGGTAATTTGTCGGCATCTGATTTTAAGTAGGGTGTCTTGCTATGACTCCCTCTCTACCTCTGTGTTGTTCTGAAACAGTATTCTTGGAATAGCAGTCCTTTTTCTTTGCCTGAATTGCAGAGGCAATACTATAGAAGACAAGGTACTATACTTATCTCTTCTACAAATAGAGATCCTGTGACCTAAGAACTTTAATACTAACTGCTTCTGTCCCCTTTCTGTCCCCTGGTCTTCTAGATATTAATTGCGTCTTCCCCAAATACATTCCAGATCTGACAGGCCACTTTTATATGTTCTCTGGAGATTGCATTTGAACCACACAAAGCCCACACTTCTGTATTTTTAACTTGCCCATATACCCTTTTTTGTAGATAAGACCACAGAGGTCTTAGCAGATAGTGAAGGTTTTGTCAGAGGATTTTTCAAGCTCTCATAGATAGGCAAGGAGACCTGCATAATCAAACTATTACTCATTTTGAAGTCTACATATATTTATTTTCATTGGCCCTCAAAATTCACCTTCTTTCCTTATTTCTGAAAACTTGGAATGAGTTTGTTATCATCTGTAACATCTGATATGTGGTAAAAACACACTATAGCATATTTCCAAAGACAGAGGAAGGCCTTGGGAATTTAAAAAATAATAACCCTTATTTTGCAACTTTGTAGTCTGTATGGAAGGTAGGTGAAATCTTAGGGTATCTGTTGTCAAATTGGAGTACCCGTTGATTGTGATTGTAGAAAAAAGGATGGTTGTGTTAGGGTGGATATCATTATCAGGCTTTACAACAAGTTTTAGCATGCTGCTTTTTATAAGTTGGGAAAATTCTCTTGTGCCATGTGTGAAAGAAAAGAAGCATGCTGAAATCTGTGCCCAAGTTAATGGCTACTGTAATTCTGGTCCCCTGCATTAGGTGTTTGATTAAATGCAAATGATCTTCTTCCCCTGCCATGGGTGGAAGGATCTGAACCGAATCGTACGTTGTCAACCTGTAAGACCTTAGGCGAAGAAAACGGCCTTTTTCTAACTGCAGCTTCCCCAATTGCGCTAATGGTATAGGTGCACATGAACAGGCATT
This sequence comes from Alligator sinensis, assembly GCF_000455745.1. NCBI lineage: Eukaryota > Metazoa > Chordata > Crocodylia > Alligatoridae > Alligator > Alligator sinensis. The sequence continues at coordinate 168,752 of NW_005841833.1, read as the reverse complement.
GAGTACATTTGTTCAGATCTGATTGCATCTTCCAGTTTACTCTGACCAGAAACTCCAGTCCAAATGTACTAGGTCCCTTCCTCTCTCTGCTTCTCACCCCACTAGCTTCAATAACCACTCTCATTTCCTTTGAAAATGTTTGGAGGCACCCATTCAGTCTCTTGGGGAAGAGAAGGAAGAGACCTTCTCTTCTGGGGATATTCAGAGGATGCCATTTCCACATCTTCCAGGCTTCAGGTATGGGTGCGGCGGGGAGCTGCCTTGTCAGATCTTAGTCCCACTCAGTTCTGGAAAAGATCTGCTTCAACAGTAGGGCAAAACACCATCTTCTCCGCTGCGGCTGTTGGGCGAATGACTGGAGCCAGAGATACACCTATACTATTTGGCTATGGCTAAGGAAAGGGGCAGGGTGGCAGAAGTCAGCTGAAATCCCAGTTTGGAGAATCTAGGTTGGTGACAAGGTCTATAGCTTGGTGACTTTGGCTAGTTTTGAGGTTTCTTCTATGACTATTTATCTCTAGGTATCATAAACCTAAAGTATGTGCAGGCAAAAGAAAGGCCTGGGTTATGTATTGGAGCCTCAGTCCCAAGTGCAGGTGTCAGGGAGGAGCTATTGGTTTTGGTGTAATAGCGTCTAGGACTGTTCGTTCGTAGATGCTTAAATGCTTTATAAAGGAGGTCCATATCTTTCTCCCCATGGTACAAACGGGGAAAGAGAGGTAAGGAGAGGTGAAGTCACTTGCCCCATGTCATACAATAGGTCAGTGACTGAGCAGGGAGCAACAATCCAGGTCGTAGAGTTCCCATCCGCGGCTGTAGTCCCCGCACACATTTCTGTGACGTCACGCATCAACCGCAAAATCACATTTCCATTTGTGTGCAACCAATATTCGGTGAAGGTCTGTACCAGGAGGAACATAAATTAGCATCTTAGTATGCAGCTAACATGATTTTCAAAGGAACAGTTTGCTTTAATACATTTAGCCTCTAATTTTTTTGCTATGAACTGTGCTGCTATTCTTATCTGATTAACAACTATTATTTATCGCTTCACAATGAACTGTTGCTCTTGTAAACTCAAGAACTGAGCTATATATCATCGGCAAGCATCAGCATATTGCTGAGCCCATCCTTTTTTTCTTTTTTCCCTTCAGAAACCCAGATGCAGATCTATAAAAGAGTGCCCATAGACTTATCTTTGTATTAATTATGTTTCTAGAATTTCTAGGACTTACTAGGGTGAGGGAGGACTGGATTGAACTAGATAGAAAAAGGTCAGGGAAAGGACTTTCTTTCCCCTCTAATAAAATTAACATCTGCAGACTACAGGGAGGTGATACATTTCAAAACACTGCCTGTTTAAAATCCAGTTAGTTCAAGCAGCAGTCCTCCATATGGAAATGCTGTCAAAGCTGGGCATGAAGTTGTTCTGGTCCCTGAATTTAAAAGGTCCACTGGAGCTGGCAACTAAATAACGCTTGACACGACCTCTAAGAGAAGAGACAAGTTTTCAAGTTGCAGTTGCGAATTTATACACTTCCTGAAAGCAAGGCACCTGCCCTTTGACCCATGTGCCTTTCTTCTTTTTCAAAATAGGTTTTATTCTTAGGTGGAATAAGAATGAAGGGCCTGCTGCGAAGCGCCTTCAAGTCGGTGAATGTCTTTACAGCAGGCTTTGCATCGGGCTCTAGAAAAACAGAGCAACCCCAGCCTTAGCTTGTGCCCTCTATAATGCCACTCGTTTTTGGGAGGTTGAATAGCAGGTAAATACGAGCTTAATTTGGCTGGCTTTCTAAAACGACCTGGATATCACACTACCCGAGAGAAGAGACTTGTGGGACTGTGTCCCACACCTTGCATACTAGGATAACTTGACTATTTAATGAACCATGGACAAAGCCTGATTCACATTTGGGCTAAGGCCATTTTACCTCACCCTTGTCGTGTATCACAGGTTCTGAAGATGAAGTAATTTCATTTTGCAGATTGTTACAACCACCCTGCGATAATGTGCTTCCCCATAAATTACTGCTGTGTATTCTCAGGCTCAGCTCTATTTTAGCACAAGTATTTTTGTCTGGGAATTTTTGTTAAGTGTTGCAGGATTGAAGCCATAACTGTTAATCATCAGAGTTGGAATTTAGCTTGGGCATGGGCCACAACCATCACACTTTTCAAAAAGAGCAGATATCACCTTTTCTAAGCACCTTTTGTTAAGTCAATATTGACTTCACTCCAAAGCACATTGCCCTTCCTCCACACGTCATACAGAGTTATACCCTCTAATAAGAGTTGTCAGGCCATTTGAATGTAATTGCCTAATTTTGTGCCTCTTTACACTATTAATTCCATTTTTTATTGTTCCTTTCTAATTGGAAAGATGTCATATTCTTTTGGCCAGAACAGAGAGTGCATTCATAACCTTTTATTTCTGTTTAGTAGATTATGATTTAGTAGATTGTTTAATGAGACCATCCTTTGCTCACTGGTATAACTCCATTAAATTCAATTAAACCACTCTGGAGTTTATACTAGTGCAGAGAGCAGCATCTTGCCTATAATAGTACTATGTGTACAAGCCATGAAGTATGCTTATATTTACAGCTACCTAGTGACCCTCTTGGCAGGGCACAATATGAACACATAGCTATGGATAGGCCCAAATTCTGGTCCGCCTATGAAGCACATAATTGTATTTAGGTGCCTAAGTGCAATTGTATCCCACCCTGGTTAAGGTCTCTGAGAAATGGTTAATGCAAAAGGCGGGTGGATCTTCCAACTCCTTGCTGCTTTTTTGTGAATCAGTCTTAAGGTTAAAGTAGTGGTACGTTAACAAAAGTAGACGATTAATAGATTTTTCTGGGCTCGAGTAAGGTGGAATAGACTCCCACTTACACATCCTCGTAGACACCCAGTGGGTGGAATAGGGTCTGATTCATAAGGCACAGGTGACATCTTGGTAGGCGAGAAGCGGTGCCGAGATTCTGTCCTATTCTAAAAGAAAAAGAGAAATATTATTCCCTCAGCTTGACCACATAATAATCTCCCAGCCAGGGAATGTTTCCCTCTGCATACTTATGTTCCCATGAAACTATTTGTAAATATAATAAAATACACCAATTACCTCCTGGCCTTTGGTTTCAAGACTTTTGCGTGGCTTCTGCCTCAAAGGAGATTCGCAGATAAATCACCGAGCTGTATTACAGCGCCTGTTATTTTATTTACATCCTTTCTGGTGCATGGGGCATAGGTCAGAATATTGATTGGCTGTTTTGGCTTGAACTGACTATACTTAAAAACTTTACAGGGAGATATAACTCTCAGCGAGTGAAACCCTCATACTTATTCTATCACTGAACAGCAGTCTCTAATGCAGTTGGCATCTGAGAGGAAGATTGGTCTGGTGATTAAGGGACTAGTTTGCAACTCATAAGTAATTCCCCGCTCTGCTGCAGATTTCCTGCCTGACCTTAAGGAAGTTACTCAATCTACCCTGCACCACACGTTTCCTTATGCACAAAACAGGCTAAGAACACGTCCAGGGACTTTGCCTGCCTTGGCTATTTAGGGCCTGATCCTGCCAATGACTCTGGCTGGGTATAATCCTGCTCTGATTGTCTGCTGTCCTGGAGTCACAACACTGACATCTCTTCCTGCCCACTTTACCTCCCAGCCCAAAACAAAGCCTTCCCCGACATGAATCGACCCCAAAATAAATGAATAAATAAACAGAAACCCAAATCATTCCTCAAGCAGGGTTAATCCCAAAAAGAAAGACATGCTAGAAACTCCACAGATTTCATTAGGGACTTGTCTGTTGTTTCCTGTTGCTACTATGGTGATGGACAGCAGTATAAAACAGAGACGAATAGAATATAAGCACTGCAGGACTGATTCAATCTATGCATATGCCGCTGTTATCACAGGGGTCCCAGTCTCTGTTGTAAACTAAAAAAACTGAAGGCAAAAGATACCGCTACCGGTAGCAAGGTTGCAAGGGGGCATTTTAAGTCTTGTTAAAGTGCTGCTGATGGTGGCGGGCATGAATTGTTAATGCCGCCACAGGACACAAAAGGAGGTGGCGTTCAAGTCCCAAGCTTGGCTAGCGGAGGTGATGAAGAGACATGCCAGGGCCAGTTGAGCTCAGGGAGGAAGTTTAAGCTTCGAGGTACTTTGATCCAGATGGTTATTTTAAAGGTATTTATGCATTGCAGCCCTAAGCAGAGCACTGTTCAAAAACCTTTAAAAATCTGGGATTTAGTCATTTCTGGCAGCTTTAGTTATATGAAAGTCGCAAACATTATCTGCAAAGGAACTTCGAGCAGGGGAAATTATAATAAGGACAGATCCTTAGTCCAACTGTTTTTTCTCAGTTGTGTACAGAATGAGAGGAAGACAGCTGCCTGGCGAATTCATTTTTTAGATTAGTCATTTTTTTCCATTTCCTTTGCAAGTTATGCAGAGATTGGCTTGTGGGTCAAATTAATCTATGCGGTAATTCTATTGGCTTCAGTGAAATTACACCCTAGATTAATTTAGCCCATTGTTTTCCTTAAAAGAATGGGTTTGCAACTTCACATAATCGATTCAGTGCCCCTTTTTTCTTTTCCCCTGTCTGTGTTTACCTCTGTAAAATGCTACTGATTTCACTGGAGTTACT
>NW_005841833.1:135239-164061 GCF_000455745.1 Alligator sinensis | reverse complement strand
CAGCAGGATCAAGCCTAAGCAGAAGCAGACATTGAAAATACTGGCGTTTCAGTAATGAGAGACTGCCCTTCTTTTCTTAGCTTGCTGGGGGAAGGCACTCTAATGTGTGATTTCCCGTCTTTTCATAATTTGCTGCCTAATTAGGATGAAGATCAAATTCAGGCCATTGCCCCCTGATTTTCTAACACAACCTTTAGCTTGAACCCTCCATAATTAATGTTAAAACAATGAAACACCTAATTTTTTTCCCCTTGCTACTTATCTAGCACTGGACTCTGAGGCCATATTTCGTTATTGAATGTGCAGTGAAAATATTGAAAGAAGAGCAGTGAAGTCAGCGGTCAAAGTAGACTGAACCCTGAATGGGGCATTGTGCGGCTTCACTCTTCCAAGCAGAAAGTGAAGAGAAGGGCTCTTCTTCAGCTGCATAATCCCTTCCCTACTACCTTGTATTTTAAGAGTTGGATAAAGATTAGAAATAAAACTGGTCATGAGCCTTCCTACAAAAGGACTAAGCATAAGCACCATTTCTGGAGACCCTAACAATGTCTGGAGGCTCTGGCCTGATGACCTAGGAAACATGTTCAGTCTTGGGCACCTTATGTTATGCACTTGGCTCTGACTCCCTGAATTTCAGACATGCTAAGCCTCTACAGCTTCTGATAAAATAAAGGAGAGACCAGAGATGGTTAGGGCCTCTGAAAGTGTTGCCCATAGAGTTAAAGGGTTAGTAGACTGCGTGTCCCTCACTTATCTGATTGGCAAACGGTCCTTTCGGCTGTTGTTGGGTAACATGGCTGTCTTTGAAAGAATGGCAAGCCAGTATTGGCACAATGAAGGATCTGAGACAATAACCTCTATTGGTTTCAGTGGGCCTTTGTACATGCCGGTGCTTCGCTCCGTGGCTGTGGAGCCCCCCAGGACCACCCAGGCTGGGTGCCAGTGGGTGGGTGCTGCCTGGGGGCCCCCAGGCAGCTCAGGGACCACTTGGCTCACCCCTCCCCCCCCTCCTTGGCCAAAGAGGCAGGTAAGGATCAGGTCCCCACCCTTGTGTATGCACCATGGGGGTTTAGTTCGGTTTAATTCTCCCTAAATCAAAGTGGCGTTTTTAAAAACCCAGCATTTCAATTTAGGGAGAACTAAACCATATTAAACCTCCGTGGCGTGTACAAGCAGCCAGTGAAGCTATTCCAGTTTTGCCACAGTGCTAATGAGAAGAGAACAGGGCTGATTGCTAAATAACCCAAACCAGTAAAACACTGGTTTAGCTGAACCTTTGTTTAACTAACCTTCATTTAACTATAGGCTTTGCTGCACGGTAATTTTGGGCAGCTCCTGGAGCTCTTAACCCTTGGGTTGTCTACACATTAACACCCTGAAGTGTTTTTAAGCACTTGTTATGTGGCTTAAAGTTACGCCACTCCAGGGCAGGATTATCTTTGATCTGCACTAGCCATCTCCTGTTTCATTAAGGTATGCCGCCCAAGTTGAAGTCCTTTAACATCCCTGTATCTCTCTCACCGCCGCCTGTAGAGCAGGAATAGAAGCTTGTCCTGGCTCACCAGCCCTTTAGTGGCAACTCATAGCTAGATCTCTGAGTCCTGCCCCTGTTCATCAGGCCTCTAGTGGCAAGGAGGGATGGGAGGGGCCAGGATCATAGGGCTGGGGCCTAGGGCAGAGCCACCATCTGCTCCCCACACGTCCCCACGATGGGAGCCAGTTCTGCAGGCAGGGGCGGGCAGGAGGTGGATTGTGGCTCTTCCCCAGGCCCTGGCCCCAGCCTCATGCTATCACCGTCCTGTTATCCTGGCTTTGGCCCCAGCGCTGCCCACCTATCTGCTCCCTGCCCACAGCCCCATCCCATCTGCCCAGCCAAGTGTGCCTTTGCCTGAGGGGGTCCTAAGCCAGTCTTCATGCATACCCTGCCCACACCAGCTTTGCCCACTTGGTGGTGGGTGATGGGCTGGCAGTGACAGCCAGGCAGAGTGAGCCACTGCCACGGGGGTTGTCGGGAAGCGAAGTTCAGGCATTGCTCCATATGCCCAGGGGCGGTGGGACTGGCTGCACATGCCACAGCCTGGGCTGGGCCAGGCAGGGCCAAGGGCCCCGCTGCAGGTCAGATAGGATCCCTTGGTTCTGGCTGGTTGAGCCTGGTCTATGCTGTCATGGAACAGATTTGAAAAAGGTCTTGAATTTCAGGAAACCTTTTCTCAGTGCAGATGAACTGCAGACTCTTTGTGTCTTCAGGCAGTTTCCGAAGGGGAGCTGCTGCCTGGAATTGTTAAGATGCAACCCCTTCTCCAGGAGGTCTGAAAAGAAAGCCTGCACTTCTCATTTGTGTGCCTTGAAGCTGCTTTCCTACTAAAAGCTCTTTTAAAGAAAATGGACAAGAAATATGGAATCAATCTGATGTATTGATCTGTAATATTTATAACGTGTATGTCACTGCACTGAGAGCTTCAGTCTGTATACACCTGTCTGTCTCCCAGAAGGAATTAGCTCACTCCAGGGGTCTAAGCCATTTTTGGAAGTGGTGGGAATACCCCGTTACCTGCTTAGATAATGGATGTACCTCGGTACCCATTAGTTTATTACAGAATGTGTTTTAAGCTGAGCTTTTGGGATAGTGAATAATTACGGTACTATTGAAAGGTCTGGGGTCAACAGCCCAGGTGACTCCAACTCTGGCTATTCAAAGAACAGGTGCAAAATGGGTCGGTGAGCTTCTAGGAGTGAGAAGATTTCATTTGGTGAGCTCAGGCTCCATGTCTGTCTGTATCTCATCTGATGTGGACAATAAAAGTGCAAATTAGTGCCAGTGGGAACTGCTGGACTGCCTGTTGTTGATAACTTTCAGTCATGACCAAACCCAATCTGCACCCAACCTCGAGACCGTCACCCATTAGAAACCCCCTGAACTATCCAGCTGCCTCCTTGTGAGACCTAGTTGAGTTGCCAACAGCAATGGAGCATTGCTCAGCTTGATAAACTGAAGGAAAGGATTATATCTAGAGAGTAGTCTTGTAACCTAATCCTGATTTCATGTCCCTACCCTGCCTTAGACTTCCTGTAGGACCTTGGGCAAAGCTCTTGGCCTCAGTCTGCCTCAATTCCCTAATCTGTAAAATGGGGAAGATGATGATCCCCTACCACCAAGTGTTATTGAGAGTATAAATGAATCACGGATTGTGAATCTTGTTCTTTGTACCCATGAATCTTGTTCTTTGTACCAGGAGCCTGAGGAGTATCTAAGATGCAACAAGAACAATATCACGGTGCTAACTGCAGTAGATAGGACTTTCGTTTGGTCCTTAATCACTTTGTCAAAAATCAATCAATAAATAAATAAAACCACATCACTGTAAAAGTAGTGTGCCTTTATGATCCATAAGGATTGGGAGGGACGTTGCAAAAAATTGCTTAGTGACATGCTGAATTTGGGGTTGTGGTTATTGTGGGAATACCAGAGGTTCTGACACTGAGGTTAACAGATTCCACTAATTAGTTTTCTAGCCACCGAAGCACGATCAGAAACGAGTAGCATACTAGCTTGCCAAATACGAAATATCTCTTTTTGAAAATACACGTGGTGCAGCAATAAGTGCAAATCTGTCTCGTCTTATTTTTGTGTTGGACGAGAACTACTGATTTAGCATGATGGTTGCCTATAAAATGGCTCCAGGCATGGCAAAATATGAGCGGCCGAGCAGCAAACTGGATGCTATCAGAATAAAACACGTGCATGTGTTTTTATCTCAACGACTTTATAGACCTTTTATGTGGCCTATACATATTGTGTGCGTCTTCCAGCCATTACTGTTAAATACACAAGGTCTTCAAAGCTAGTCTGAGAAGAGCTTTATGGGGGGGGGTTCATGAAGGACAGACAGTGTTGGCATGTGCAATTGCAGTTTTCAGCAGAGATGCTATTGGAGTCTTCCCATGTGCCCATTGCTGCTAAGGGAAAGGAAATCATTCTGTGGCTTAGCATTTTGGTGCCGTGATAGCAGCCTGACGTCTGAAATGTAGTATTGCTTAAGAGAAACACTAACCAGAACTCAGTATTTCATATTTAGAGATGAACTGAGAAAACAATCCAGGCCACCTAACCAATATCAAGGGTGATAATAGCTAACCCATGTCCCTATAAAAAGGCCAAATTCCAGGAAACTTTCACCTCCAGTTCAGCAGAAAATTGACTTTGCTTTATTAACTCTAATGCTCGGACCATTTAAATATTTTAATTGAGGACTTATGAACTTCCTGGAGAGTGGGGCTTCATACCTCTTGAACTATTGTTCTGGGCAGGAAAATCAGTTCACATTTCCAAACATTATTTTACTGTAATTAAAACGCACTGGGCCAAATAGTGCTGTCAGTTAAAACCATGCAACTGTATGAAAGGCGGTGGGTGGCGGAGGAGTAAATAAGGGCAGAATTTGCTCTGTGCCAAAGTTAATATAGCCTCAAAGTGACATGGATGATGTGTGTCACTTCATCCTTACTGCATATTTGATGAAAGGGGAGGAAGACTAATGCTTGTAGGCCCTACAGGACCCCACTGCTAATGGGTAATGATGGTTTATGGGGTTCCCTTCCCATACGTTCTTCCAAACTTATACAACAGGATAGGAGAAAAGCTTTCATCCTTAATGGCCCAATCCTACAAAGCACAAAGCGCCTTCCAATGAGTGCTGAGGCTTCTGAACTCGCATCAAAACGGATGGGAATTTTAGCTGTCAGAAGATACTCAGCACCTGTTAGGATGGAGCCCTAACTTTGCGCTCCCTTGGTGTTGTGGGCCTTAATCAGATTGTGAAAGCTGCTTGAGTGTATGTTTTTGTGGTTTAATTTATCCACACCTGCATTTTGGTAATGTGTTCGAAGATGCGCTCCCCGGAGACGTATAATTGGAGTTGAAGACGGAGATGATGAGGCTGACACGCCACCATCATTTTGAAGTACCTGCTGTTAATTTATTTGACATAAAAAGCACCTGCCATTGACAGATACCAGCTACCCTTCTCCTTTGGATCGGGAGGCTTTTTTCTTTGTGTTCCCATCAGGTAGAACTGGAGCCTCGAATGAAAACGATCTTGTTTTCCTTCATGGGTTGAGCTCCAGGACGTGAAGTGTCCATGCGGTTTGTAAGCAGTGCATCCTCCTTATTCAGGATGAGCAGGCTTGTAAAAAAATAATCCAGTCAGAAGGAACAGCAGCTAGTTATTGGATTAGTACCAGTTGGGTAATTTAAATTTACGGTGGAGGAAAAAAAAAGGGTCTTTAAGCACGTTAAAAACAGTCCTGTTTTGTATGGACTGATTTGAACACCTCCCATTAACACAGGTCCAAATCTGACCCCTGCCGTGGGTCAAAGGAAAGGGAATTATTTCCATAAGCGGAGAAGGAACGAGCAGAGTCTTCGAAAGCAAAGGTTGAAAAATATTGTCGGGACGATGATTTAGGAAATTATTTGGGTGTTATCGAGATATTGCCTGTGGCATGGCGATGACTAGCTATCATAAGACCTCACAATTTGAAGAAGGCAAAGCTAGATAATGGTTGTTGGGGTACGGGCCTTTTGCAAGGTAATCCCTTATTTAGTCACTTGTACAATATCCCGCGCAGCTCAGCAGCGCGGAGGAGAATGACATTACCTGGAATGAAGAATGCAGATTGCCCAGCAGGGCTGACAGCAAGGGGGACTTCTCGGCTCTAACTATACTGTCAGGTACGATAAGTCGCTAGCAGGAAATGAAAGCTCCTGTTCATCTGCTTTATTTATTTGCTCTTTTCTGATTGCTTCTTCCGAACCTACTGTTTGGATTTAATTTAAAAGCCCTCCCCAACGGCTCTAGCCCTTAGGTTTTCACTCAAGAGACCGAAAGAAAATCCTAAAGACGCGCCGCCCTCGTTCAGATCTCTTCCACTCTGCAGTACCCACAGCAGGGTGAAGTTAATGGATGCCCTTTGTTATTGTTTTCCTGCTTAATTCCCTTCATTCTATGGCGGCTCAGCAAGTGCTAATTTTCCAAGTCAATTATTAATTGCCTGAGCCCGGTATGCTTGCTGTTCTCTGATCGAGCCGGCATGTGATGTCCCCAGCCTTTCAGAACGTGCTGATTTTTTTTCTGCAGAACTGAATTCTCTACGGCCACTTGACCACAGCACCCGTGCATATGGCACCGTATGCAAATGTAACCTTTGCTTTCCACACCGACTGCACCGAGATGATCCTTTAGACTGGTTCCCTTTCAGAAACGGCGTGAAAAGGTATAACAGAAAAGAGGCTCATGGTTTGGGTATTAAAAGCACTGGGGAGAGATGGCGGTTGTTCCCCCATGTGTGTTTTATGATAAAAGAACATGTGGCCACAGGAGCCTGCCTTGCTGCACTTTGTTCCCGTGCTTCTTATCAAAGATCTTAATAATTGGGAATGGCACGGTACAGCTGCATGCAGCTAAAGAGTCCCTGTTATACACCAGCCACAGCCTTCTAGATATCCTCCAGCTATGGAAAGCCTAGTGTGAGAGGATCTCGATGTAGAATAAGAAAAATCTATCCCTAGAATATATCATTCATTCCCAGGCATTATAAGTATCTTGTACATCATTTGCCAAATGACTGAGTAAGGACTACAGCATCAGACCCCCTTAGCAAGGTACAGTTTATTGAGCTACTGATGTTGAAGCATAGTCAAGGGCGGGGGGAAAACAGTAGCTTTCATCAACCCTAAGCTGGTGATTCTGGATGGAGTAGGTTGAAGGCTCCAAAATTGCATCTCCGCTGCAGTAGCCAACCCTGTCTCTAGTCTGCCCTCTAATATTTCCTGGGCAATGGCATCCTTTTGGAAGGCTGGAGATGCCTGCCTGTTGTCATAGATTCATAGATGTTAGGGTCGGAAGGGACCTCAATAGATCATCGAGTCCGACCCCCTGCATAGGCAGGAAAGAGTCCAATCTAAATCTGCTCTCTGCTAGCTTGTGGCCATTATTTCTTGTAACCCCCGGGGGCGCCTTGGTGAATAAATACTCACCAATTCCCTTCTGTGCCCCCGTGATGAACTTATAGGCAGCCACAAGGTCGCCTCTCAACCTTCTCTTGCGGAGGCTGAAGAGGTCCAGTTTCTCTAGTCTCTCCTCGTAGGGCTTGGTCTGTAGGCCCTTAACCATATGAGTGGCCCTTCTCTGGACCCTCTCCAGGTTATCCGCATCCCTCTTGAAGTGCGGCGCCCAGAATTGCACGCAGTACTCCAACTGCGGTCTGACCAGTGCCCGATAGAGGGGAAGTATCACCTCCTTGGATCTATTCGTCATGCATCTGCTGATGCACGATAAAGTGCCATTGGCTTTTCTGATGGCTTCATCACACTGCCGACTCATGTTCATCTTGGAGTCCACTAGGACTCCAAGGTCCCTTTCCACTTCTGTGCCACCCAGCAGGTCATTCCCCAGGCTGTAGGTGTGCCGGACATTTTTCCTCCCTAGGTGCAGCACTTTGCATTTCTCCTTGTTGAACTGCATTCTGTTGTTTTCTGCCCACTTGTCCAACCTGTCCAGATCTGCTTGCAGCTGTTCCCTGCCCTCCGGCGTGTCCACTTCTCCCCATAGCTTTGTGTCATCTGCAAACTTGGACAGAGTACATTTCACATCCCTCGTCCAAGTCGCTGATTGCTTAAAGAGCAAAATTGCTTAAAGAGCAAAAGGACAACTTTTGCTCTTTAAGCAATACACACGTTGAAGAAACCCCACAGATGCTGTTGGGTCCCAAATAACTGCATTTAGTAAGTGTGAGCCAATGTGCAAGTCCTACTGGAGGTTGGATGATCTCCTGTCTGGGGTCTTGTGAACCCAGCATTCATTGCTACCTGTGGCAGGGGGTCGGGCTAGATGATCTGTTCAGGTCCCTCCTGACCCTTGCTACTATGAAACTATGAAACTACTGCTGCCTGACTAGTTTCTTGAGGCCTTTAACACAGAAAGCAGTGAGCCTCGCTCTCCTGTTCTTGTACCTGACATATTGCCTTAGCTACATCTTCCGTGTACTGGCTTGACAGAAGTTTAGTTGGCACGTGTGTCTTGGGCCCGGGATAAATTTCCTGGACAAAACAGAGGACAGGCGGCAGAGTAGATGTGCACCTTATAGATATATATAGAGCACAAGCTTTTGTGAACTCAGAATAGGCAACAGCACAGGGGATGTAGGTGCAAGTCCTGGTCTGAATCAGAGGGATGATGGGAACTCCAATCCCTTTTGCATCCCAGAGAAGGGCCCAAAACCCAGGACTTTTGACTGCTCTGGGGAAGTGCTCAGGTTTGTGTGCTTCCTTGTGAAAAATCATCTGCAGATGAACATCCGTTCATCCCAGTGTAGGGTAGGAAAAACCCTGAAATCTCAAAACTATTTTGCAAGATGGGAAGACCAGTTCTTGCCCAGATCTAGGGCCAGACTTGTGCCCCTCTTGTGGATGGGGGAGAGCGAGTCGTGTGACAGCATGTAGCTGGCTAGCCTTCCCTCTACCATGCTGGGAATAATAATCCTGCCTTCGTTATTGGACTTGCTGAGCGATATGCGCCCCCCGGCATCATTGTTTTCTATTATATTTAATAAATCAAAAGGGGATGCTGTGTGAATGTTTCCAGCATCCTTGGTAGATGCCATGCAACGATAAATATTTGGGTTACAGCTTGTTTGCCTTTTACATTGTTGTTGTTGAGTAAAGTCTAGTAGACAGCCATTTGCTAAGACCTTCTGTTCCTCTGAAAACTTAACAGTGGGGCTTGTTTAATCGCCTTATGTTATTATTGATATTTTCATTTGGTGTAACTAATTTTACTGCTGAAACGTGTACTTTTGCCAACTTTGATCTTTAATTCTTGCAAAAAACTGCCTCCAGTCCCGGGCTGTTTGAAGGGTATGCTGATGACTGTATATGGAGCGCTAATCCTCTGATGAGTTCATGGGTAGGATGGGTGTGCGCATGCATGGGTGCGTGCTCAGGGACAGCACAGTCAGCTTGAAGAGGGTTGTAGAGCATTTTAAAATGGTCGCCCTCAACTGTCTTTCCAAGAATCATTTCCCCGACAGTCACTGCTCGAGTTGAGGTAGAGATTCACTGATTTTAGGGGAAATATTTGAGCCGCCTGTGGTACAAGCAGGCAAGAAATTCAAGGTTAAAAAAATTCCAACCGAGTATGTGCAGTAAGAAATGTCATCAGAAATGGCCTGTCGAACATAAAGGAACCGGGCCCAGATCCTACTAAATAGACAGGCTCTGCTTGGGTTGTTCTAGGGGATTTGTGGAGAAAAGGCATCTTTTTCTGATCCTTTCCTGCAACGGCAGCTTGCTCGCTGCTGCTCCTCTGTGCAAATGGAAGGAAACAGGTGGCCCCTGGAATTGCACATATTGCAGATCAGTCGTGGAGTTTGTGCACTCCACATCCCGTGTTGACTCCTTCCCTTCTCTTGCAACAGCTCCACTGGGCAGCATCGGGACTACACTGGCTCTAGGTATCCAACAACAGCAACATGGGACATGGAAACTTTCCCAAGAAGTCACGTATCTTAAAAGGTGTTATGGACCCATGTGTTTTACCTGAATGAGATAGTACAGCATGGCGCAGCTGCTGCTCTGTTTCACCTGAAACGTTAGTCACCTAATCTTCATGCCACTCAACACATGGCTGGAAATGAAAAGTATTAAAGAGAGACCAGATAGAATATTTCTGCTTAAGAAAGCTTCCAGCAGGGAAAGGTATTCCTTAATGTCAAATCAATGTGGTTGCACACACATACCGTATGCTAAACATGAGCCCATTGAAAAATTGGTGACATATAGCAACCCAGAGTGCTGCGGAGGCTAAGTCATATTAGACAACAAAAAAGCAGCAAACTAGAGAAAAGCAAACATCTTACTACCACAAAAAGGTGCTCTTTCAAGTTAAATCAATAGGACTACACCTATGACCTGCATAAAACATGAGACTTTAATAGAGTTATTTCAGTAAACAGAGTCTAGTGGCTTTTGTAGCCGTAAGCGGGCTTCAGAGATGCATGCCGCTGCAGGAATTGGGTTTGTTGTAGCGAGGTGAGATGACCGTCGGACTCGGTGAATTGAGAGAGCACGCAGGCCAAAATCAGCTCCTTAAAAACAAACACACTCCCTCTGTGAAAGTTTGGAGATGTTCACATTTCCATGTTCTAGCAGCAACTGAAGCCACATGCCCTTTGGCAGTCAAATAATCACTTGCATTGCAGCACATAGAAAATAAATCTGTGTTGAGTAGATAGGCTGTTATGTGCATGGGAAGGGGGGGAATACAACAGGGTTGCAAAAAAAAAAAATGCTTTGACCTTGCTAGTGAAAGAAGTCCCAAGACAGGTGGTGTCAGGGTCAGTCCATGAGGGGTTGAGGGACGCAAGCAGATACAGAGAGTTACAACAGCCCTGGCCTTTCCATTTTGCTCAATAGCAAGGGTGGCTCCCAGCTAGAAAGGAGGTGATTTTGGGAAAGGGCTTCCATCGCAGAAGAAAGTGGAGAACACATGTGCCAAAGAAGAAGGGAAGGCTATTACTGTGGAAAGACGTAATGAAGGCTGCATCCCTGACAATCATCCTAGTCGAGATTGGGAGCTACAAGCACTTACTGTTCCTAGTACAAACTGTTGAGAAATTTATACGAAAAATCACGTTCGTTTGTCTGGGAGAATTGTGAGTTTTCATTTCTTAACTGGCTTCTCATTCCAACCAGAAATAAAAATCCAGTAAAGGAACTTTTTCGCCTAAAAACGGAAGCAGACGTTTTTGTGAAAAATCTCAATGAGGAGAAGAACAGTAATTCCAATTCTATGTTTGCAAGAGCCAGGATGGTTATTGAGTTAAATATAACAGGATTATGGAGAAGTCCTTAGATAAGGGATGGGGTAGAAGCCACACACTACGTGAAGACAAGAGTATTAAAAGATGCTGATTGCATGTGCCAAACTATTTAGCGGGGAAAGTTTCAAATATGTGTGCTTGTTCCAAAGGTATGGCATGGGAATGCAGAGAAATGGAGGCTACTTTCTGGCTATAAAACTGCTTGAGAGCGCCTTCAGCCGACAGCGTATGTCGTATTCTTCCAGAGATGTCTTATCTGGTGGATCTGCACTGTCGAAGGTTCACCGACCCCGCTTTTCCTAGACAACAATTAGAGATAGACTCAAGCTGCAAACTTTACACTCATAATTGCTTGAAATTCCCCAGGCTCAGTTCGGTTCAGAGAAGTCACCCAAGTTTTGACCCACCCTTTGCAGCAACTAAATAATTTTAATGGAATTATGTTGAGAAACAGCAGGCGCCCAAATTGATATTTGGAACAGATGCAGACACAGCCTAAGGAATTTTCACTGGAGAGGACAGGATGAGTTTTCAGTATGTGAGGATATTTGGAATAAGCTTTTCTGTGTTCACATATAATGAAAAAGTAATTGGAAAAATTCTGCTTTTGGAATGGTTACCTCGTTGGCATATTAACAGGGTGCAGTGCAATGGAGGGCTAAAACGGGCACGTGCCGTTACCTAAAGCAATGCAGCTGGGATTTCCAAAGAAGCACAAGGCAGTTAGGTCACTCACGTGGAAGGACGGAGTCCAAGGTACCTGCTCCTACTCACTTTTTATAAACCTAGCTTGAAGTGACTTTGTTGGAGAAGTCCTCTTCCGACACTGAATATCTCTATTGGAAAGGAACGGGACTCCTACGTCAGGGTGGGATTTTCAGCAATGCCATGTCTTAGTGGGCGCTGTGAACCTGATTCTTCAGGTGGGTTTGAAAACCCTACTTTTAGGCCTCCTTTATTTTTCACAGGCAGAGCTGGGAATAGCACCGGAGCCTTGGGCAGGGTTTACAGCTCAGTGTGGCCAGAGAAAGGTGCTTATCTTTGGGGAGGTAAGCTGCTGAAACCCTACCCCTTGGGTGGCCTTTCAACCCTGAAGCTGAGCCATTCAACCTGCTTTTGAGGATTTCTTAATTGCCTACCTTCCCCTTTGCGAGAAGCCAGGTTTCTTGGGCGATGGCTTTTATTGCATCAACTGTTCAGCTGCGAGAGATGTTAGATAAGCTTTCAGGCACACGGTGTCTTTCTTCCCAATGTATCGTGTGAGGAGGCAGGCTGTGTAACTGGGGCATGCTGAAGATTTCTCTAGATGGTAGGGCACCTAGGAGTTAGCATTGTCGTGCCAAAGTACGTTCAAGCATCCAGTCCTGAGGGCTTGCAGTGTTAAGTAGAGCTACTTGTACATATCATAACGTCTGGGCTTGAGGCATTGAACACCAATTGAATTTCACTAGGATTTGAGCACCTAACATGCTTAAGCCCTCTTGAAAATATTATCTAGAAAGGTAAATAAAATTAAAAAAAGGATAAAATACACAAAGCTCCAGTTTAGAAAAACTGAAAGGCAGGAATATTAAATCTATCGCAGGCAGAGGTGACCTGCATAAATAATAAGGGTCATTCTGGAAGAGATTGCATCTGAAATACTACACCAAACTTCACTGAAGTCCTTCAATGCCACAGAAGCGAGATCAATAAAAGATGATATTTGAACATTTCAGGATGAAATGGGAAATGGAGCTACGCTCGACAATATAATAGCTGCCCTATCGCAGGGTCCAAAGTGTACTTACAGCACAGAACATAAAAAACCAGAAAACAAACCTGGAAGTGAAGCTAGCATTGAGAATACTTTCAAATCAGAAAAGCAGAGAGACCGAGAGAGCTTTTTAGAGAAGATAAAGGTAAAAGAAGCAGCCAGGGCTCATAGTTAACAGAGAGGCCTAAGGACTCTGAAAGCATAAGGAAGGGAACTGCTGTATGATAGCCCTTGCCTGGGGTAGCACTCTTAGGCCCATAGTATCAGAGTTAGAAATCCGTGTGACCAAAGCTATCAAGTGGCTTCGGAGGCTGATAATGACTACGGAAGGAGAAACGTATGTGAACTGGAAAAGGAAATCTACACTGTGTATTAGACGATAGACCATGTCTGTTCATAGCAAGCTACAAGAACTCCACCTTCCTGTGCTATGAAGATAGCCATCTATGATTTTACATGGAAGTAAATTGTGCACTTGTGCTTAGCCTAGCTAATGCCCCGAATGCTTCTTTCTGTTTGTCTATCAGGTAAGCTCACATGATGTCCTGGGCTAAGGACAGAAACTACACATAACCCGGTATAAGTGATCAGAAACCAGTTCAGATCTGTAACACAACAGACGTTCAGTGCATGCAGACTGCTTTGAAAATGGCTGGAACCAGTTTAAGATAAACCTGGATGGGTGTAGTATCAGATTTTAACAGATTTAAGTTAAATCGGTTTATTGAACTTCTGTCCCAGGTCTCCACCAGACTCAAGTGAACTCGCTCCCCGAGATGCTTTACACTTCCCCAGTGGTGGGCAGGCTAACCTCAGCCCAAGCTGTCTGCTCTAGTGCCCCCTGGCTTCTGGCCTGGGCCCCTGCAGGCATGTGGCTGCATTTCCCGAATCAAAAGTGAATGTCTGTTCACTTGCTTTTCGGTTCAGTCTACGCAGCTTAGACCAACCTGCCATGATTGAATAGATTCTGCTTCAGGCTTTTTGACTGTCTGTACTTAGCCCCAGGGTCTGTTTACTCTGCAGTCAAGGAAGTGATTGCAGCTTGTGTGGAAGCTACCCAAACTACCTTTGAACTAGCTACCTTCAGTAGCTTTCATCTAGTGACAGTGCACGTGTGGCAAGACGGAGCTCAAGTGAAGGCCAGTGCACCCGGTGTCTCTGGTGGGTTCTTCAAATTGTAGTGAGCAATATGCTTTCACAGCACGCGAAAAAACATTTAGTTTACAAATTCATTCACAAATGAAGGTCCATTCCTACAAATTCATTACATGAATTCCATGACCTTCCATTGAAGGAAGGTCAAGCCGCAGTCAGGTCCTCTGTTGAGGTAAGGCTATGAGCAAATATTATTAGGCTGGCTTGTTTCGTTTTCGGTTTCCGCTGCTTTTTTTGGAGTAAGACTCCTTAACAGCAACTGAGTGTAAATAGGACATTGTTTCCTTTCCTGGCATGATCTCAAAGCAACTTTTTGTCTAGAATTAGGGCATTTAGTACAACACTACACATCCCAAGAACAGAAGGGACTTTACTTTTGTCTGTCTCGGTCAGTGATTCTGAACCACAATGCCACGGCACCCAGGGGTTCCTCAAGATCCTTTTAAGAGTGCCGCAGGGTGCCATGCAATTCTAGCACTGCTAGGTGTGCAAACATGATTCACAAGATAAATTCAAAACTTTCAAGTAGGAATCCGCAGTGTTAAAAACATTCTGAACCACTGTGATGTTTCTGAGTTTTTTTGCATCAGGACAGTTGCTGTATTATTTTTCTGTAGTCAGAAAACGAGTGAAAACAAAGAGCCGGCATTTTTCAAAGGGAGCCTTGAGTGTAACGGGAGGTTCCTTGAGTCTAAAAAGTTGGAGAACCACTGGTCTAGGTACTTTATACAGCCTCGTCACACGGCATTTAAATACCTAATTTCTCTAAATGCATTTTACCCTCCCAGCACTATTATGAGGCAGAGGAATATCATAATCATGCTCTCTGTTTTACAGAAGGGAATTGGAGGCACAAAATTATGAGGTGTCGTGACCCAGGTCCTGCAGGAAGTCAGTGGCAGAGCCAGGAAATGACCCACGTATCTGAATCCCACTCCTATCTTATCCTCTTGTAAAATGTCTCCTATTCTGCGGGAAGGGAGAGACTTTCTTTTCTGTTATCAAGAACATAGTAGTATGTAGGAAATCCCCTGCACTCCAGGAAGAATCGTAAAGGGTCAGATCTCTAGAAATGGGGCTAGGGAATATGTGTATATTATATATGCAAACATTGAAGAAGATAATGATAAAAAAAGAAGTCAAAGGGAGTAAGACATGTTATCTCTCCTATTTTCCTTGCTGTTTGCTTAGAGAGGTTTATACTAAAGATTCAGTGGTTTGTCTGCAAAGCCTGAACGTCCGGGTATAGGTTCCTTTAGGCCTTTTAATTTAAAAGCAGAAAATTACCTTTTCTGTTAAAAGATCCATATCATATCATAGAATTCCCATGTTTTCAGTTCCATTGAGGTTCAGCTTTTATTTTTGTGTTATTCTGTATTTTGTCCTTGCTATGAAATGAATCAGTCTCACTTTAATCATTTTTTTTTCTATTTGCCATGTTTACATTGCCTGGATGGTAGCATACTTTTCCCGTTGAGACAGCGCTATAGGGACAGTTTAAAAAAAGAAAGAAGGACAACAATTGCTTTCTGCACCTTGTCACTGATTTTTCATGCATGAGTTGAATTGTCTGTTTTCATTCAGATTCAATAGGAAAACTCCAAAGTTTCTAGAGCTACATGCTGGCATTTAGATGGAGTTCATGGAAGTCCATGCACTGCAACCGTGCATGAGATCAGGACCTGGGGATGGAAAGGAGAACCTAAAACTTCAAAGAATCTTTATTTGGTTACTGTGAAATTTGGCCCAGAGGTTTAAAAGGAAGGTATAGGCCAGTGTGGAGGTTAATGCATACCAGAGATGGGAAACTCTTTGTTCATACCTGCTACTAATGCACTGACTGGCCTTAAGGCAGTACTTTAAACTTTCCAGGTCCAATTGGGACCCCAGTAAGAACAGTGGCAAATAACCCATTGACTTGGACGGGGCCATGCTTTCTGTAGATTTGTGGCAGAGGATTTTTTTTTTGTGAAATTTGCTCTCGTTCTTTTTGCGAACAAAGTGGAAAAGGGGAAGGTCTGTGAAAGGGGAAGGCCGGGGTATCATTTCTGAACCAAGAGTTGTAGAGTTTTGCATTTCTTTGGGACCCTGGCAGCTCTTGGGTTTCCAGCTTGAAGGCAGCCTGCCTGGTTAGTTATCTTGGAGTTGAGGTCTCCTGTGAGTCCTGAGGTGGGGGAGGTCTCCTGACTCTGAAGCAGAGAGGTTGGCTGGCTTCCATGGACCTTTGAAACTTTGCGGGGGGTCCACACTTGGTGGGCTGCCATGGAGCCAAGGACCCTCAAAACCCCTGGGTTGCTGTTTCAGTTTGACTCTTTCCAACACACTCTTCTTTTCTGCTTCCTTCTCTGGAGAATAGGGATAGCGATACTTATTGTCCTCTGGAACATGTATTGACATCCTTAGCCTAGTGCTAGTCCTGTCTAAGGTCCGTAAGGAAAGACGACCAGCTTTGACACGAAACCTTTATGCAGCAACGTTGTTCTCAGGTCCATCCATTGCTTTCAAGAAGGCTAGCCATGTACAAAATTCTGGTGAGTTCATATCAGCAAAAGAAAACCTCCAGGATATCCAAGATCCAGTAACAGAAAGGAGGTGAGTTCTTAACATGAGATGATAGGTGTCATCATCAAGCACTGCAGACCTCGTAAATATAACTGGGGACATCCTAACTGCTTTGCATCATCTTCACATGCAAATTAACACTCACTCCTGCCTCCAATTTAGCACATTTATTTTTAGCATTGTGCCAACTCGTTGTTTGTATTACAGTAGCTCCAGCTGTGCCTAAGCTGTGACATTCTCATCCTACTCCAAACAGAAGATATGGGCAAAACAGAGCGCTCCTTGCCTTGGATCGGAGCATTATTGGCACTGCAAGACTACATCAAAGCATTCCTCAGCCCAACTAACCTCCCCAGCCTGGGCTGTTCCCAGCATCTCCCTGCTAGGATGGCTTCTGTTCCACTCCCTACTTCCCTCTGCACTGGAGGGACAATACACTTCTCTTATCTGCTGGTTGGAGTTAATAAAATGCAGCTGCCACTATGACTCAGAAGTAATTGCCTTGCATATTTATGCAGAGTTTAAGCACCTAACATGAGAATGAGTCAACAGCTGGTCCCTGCATCCCTGAGCAGGGTGTTCGATGCGGCACACAGGCAACCCCGTACCTCTGCGCTAAGGAATTAACCAGGTCTCAGGTTTCTGTCACTGACATAAGAGGCGAAGAGATGAAATATTTTTCTGATACAAGGTTTGATCCATCATTCAGTTGCTTTCAGATATGTTTAAGAAGCCTGAGCCTATTCATCTGGATGAAATGCTAGCTGTTTTTGAACAGACCGAAGGCTAATTTTTCTTTCTAGTCCATTGTGCTTTCATCTTAAAGGATCTCCCTTTGTTTCTTGAACAATCTTCCAAGCCTATTTCCTGACAGTAGCCGTCTGCTGAAATACAGCTCACATCATCACGATCACCAAGGAGACCCTATTATCTTTTAGTTTCTTGATGCTTCAGAGATCCCGAAAGTGTTAATTCAAGACATCAGAAAGTGGGAGTGGAAATTATGGAAAATTCTGGGACTTCCTGTTTGAAATCAGCAGAAAGCAACACGTTGACTCCGATGGAAGTAAAATCAATGCCTAAACAGTATAGATGATTAATCAGAGTGCTTTGGAAAACACCCTAAAATATTGCTATAGCATTGCTGTCATCCGCAAGTCCTTGGTGTTAGATCCTGTAAGTAGGAACAATGTAAAGCCAGTATTGCCAAAAACAAGAATTCAGTAGTCAGCAGTCTAGCCTTTCCCTTCCTTCCCCCCCACAAAACATATGACCTTAAAAATCATAATATCATTGGTTCCTTTTATTTGTCTTTTTTTTTTTTTAATCCATTAGGATTCATTTTTCTGAAATGAAAGCATGCAGCCACAGACGTTAGCAAATGTTATGTTTAAAATAAAGTTGATATTTTCTTATCACCACGTAACTTGGAGCTTTAAGAATGCCAAAGATTATGAGATGTCTGGTAAAAGTGGAAGGGCTAGCAACACTGCACGGCGGTCAGTGTGAGAGAATGGGCCAGGCAGAAATGCACTGAAATATCTTTCTCGTATACATCAGAGGCGTCAAAGATATGGCTCATAGGCCGGATTCATGGAAGAGCATCGACTGCGTGTCAAAGGTACAGTCCATGGGCTGGATCTGTATCATCCGGTCTGCAGAGCCCTGAGCTCGCAGCCCAAGTCCAGTGCATGGAGCCCCACTGGGGTTATGGTTCGACAGCAGAAAGGCAAGCAAAGAGTGTGTTAATCCCTGCATTTTAGGAACCTACCCCACTGCTCACCCGGCTGCCAGAGGCAGGTCCGGTTCTAGCCTGTGAGGAGCCCCACGGTCTGGATTGGTCTGAGGGGCTAAGGGAGTTTGACAACCCTGTTCTGAACTTAACCGGGTGAAATATTGTTTGAGGGCAGTTTTTGTTGAATGCACTTTCTTTTTCAGGGTCCCTTTTTATTTTTTAACTTAATGCATAAATTACTTGGGGTGGTAGACTAAAAGCTAGCCAGGAAAATGTACATGTAGAATGTGCACTAATATCTAGGCAGAGGACCAACAGTTCTGTTTTTAGAATAAAAATGTGCCCCCGCAGATTTAAATGCTATTTTTTTTATAATTCACTTTTTTTTCCCCCAGCAATGAACTAGAGAGCTGATGGCATACTCACTTTGCTACATGTGCAAAATCCTAGACTATATTGCTGTGGCTAGCACTACCCTGCTCGGTAAGCCCAGCAATGCTAATGCTTGGCTTTCTATTCTTTAGGTGCAGTGGTGGTTTAGGATGTGGCTGTGCTTGTTCAGAGGTTTCTCCCAAAGATTTAGAAGAGCATAATCTTCATTTTGTTCTAATCAGACTATCCCTTGTTGTAACGAAAGAGGATCATTTCCTTATTGTATTAGTTAAGTGTGTGGCATTGCCAGAGGTGTAATTCTAAGTAGCTTCAGATGTTTAATTCATAATGTATTAAGCAAAGGGATAGGCTCATCTGATTAAATCTTGTTCAAATGAATGTAATGGGGCTACAATGGGAAGTATCCAGTGGTTAGTCTAGGGGTACTGGGAACTGAGATGTGTTGAGATTCCTGGAAGAGGAGCAGCCCACTTGGCTACACTATTATCAGTATCAAGGCCTGTGTTTGCACTGGATTTATGACCCAGATACCTTGTTTTGGGTGGACCCAAACCCTCAGACTGGCCATGACCTCTCCATTCGATAATAGGTGAATTTTAGTGATACACAGTGATAGCAGATAAGAACAATGCAAGCAATTCTATATCTACCAGTCCTAGAGCTGTCCTCAGAGGGAAGGTACATCTGACAGCACGCAAACTTCACCCTGAGGTTCTTTCTTGAATGTCAGATGTCAGCAACCTGGAGGTTGAATGCTGAGGCCCACCCCCAGCCCCGCAGTGGGGTGGGTGAAATGAGCTGGTGGTATGCCCTCTGTCCATGGTGGCCTTGGGGACCCTTTGCTGCTCTGAAATTTCTCCTTTTGTATTCTTTCTCCCCTCTGATGACTCTATCTCTGGGCATTGTTGATTAGTCTCCCTGTGGTCATCATACTGTCCACGTTTTGTCCTGTCGACATATTCTTTTGTTTCACAAACATGTGATGGCATGCACACATCTTAATTTGGTCTGTTTACCAAAACCAGAAATCTCAAGGGCTCTGCAGTGGGCACTGTGACCTAGCAGCAATGGTGCAGAGCCCCTTATCTGTTTGGGTACGCTGTTCATGTCTTCAGTTTCCCAGCCTGCGTGTCTGCTTACTGCTTGCCTGTGTCAGACACAGCAGGCCTTGGAAGGAAACTTTGTCACAAACAGGCTGTTAGAAATTAACCTTTGTCACATCCCCGGACCATTATTCTAATAAATATCGACTTTACCTACAAGCCCATTCCCAAAAGCAAACCTCTAAATACCATTTTCTTGCCATCGGCCTGAAAGCTAAATTAAAACTTGCTCAGGTATGTGTATGTGAGCTGCAGTTGCTCCTTGGACTTACAGTTTGAGCTGTCTCACGTCATCATATGGGGTGCCTGTGCACAACCAGGAAAGCTGCTCCAATGCTCTGTAATTCCAGCGTGTTGGAGCAGACTTGGGTAATCAAGTCTGCTGGAGTGTGACAATTACTGTGCTACAGCAGCCTCCCAAGTCTCGTGTATCAGCGTCCCCACACTTCAAAATGGTGGCAGGGTGCTTTATCCAAAGCTCATTCATTTGGATGAAGTGCCCCCACTGCCATTTTGAAGTGCAGGGATGCTGATACATGAGACGCTCCAGGCACTTTAATTAGAGTAGCTCTCAGAGCTGCTCCAGTCAAAACTCCCCCCACCTCCCAGAGCACATGTATAAATGCCCCAAGTCTACTCCTGCCCTCAATTAGGAAGTCAGGGAAGCTGCTTTCCCCATTGGTACATTAGGTTTCATAACTGAATGGCATTGAGGGTCTTGTGAGACTTAGTATTTGGAGGGCATTTTGAGATCTCTGGTGAAAGGCATTGCTGCAATGCCAAAGTCTCATTATCAGTCATGCTAGAAGAAGAACACTTTAGCGAGCATGCTAGCATGAAGTACTTCCATCAGAACTAATGTTGGTTGAGGTGTGGGGCTACCCAGGTCAGACTTGGGGGGTGGGGAGGCAATGAGGTACCGTCTCCCTCCCAGAATTTCCTGGCCAGCTGAAAGACCCATTTCCCCTCCCTTCATGAGTCTAACATATACTCTTCTGCTGGCTACAATATGGATGGCCAGAGCCATCACTCCATGTACTCAAGGTCTCTTTGAGCAGAGGTGACCCAAGCAGGGTGCGGGGCCCCACCCCCGGATGCAAGAAAGATGGCGGTGGATTCGGCGGTGGGGCCGAGTGGCTGGTGGTGGCAGATTCGGGGGGGTGGGGGTGCCGAGCAGCTGGATGTGAAGCCAGCGGCAGTGCGGAGTCGCTGTGGCTGCTCCACCCGGCTCCATGGGGCCCCCCAAAATGCGGGGCCAGGGGCGGTCACCCCAATTTGCCCCCCCCCCGCCAGGGACAGCCTAGTGTCTGAGACTCTACATACCCTTGGGGAGGTTAAGGAGCAGGGCAGGGATTCCTTGTCTAACTGGTCTTAACAAGGTGTCACCCCACATTTCACAGCAATGTAAGAGTTAGACAGCAGCCATCTCTCAGCACTCACTTACCACGCTGGTGACCGAGCAAAGTCATATGTAGTGTTATAAATAAAGATTGCTCTAGCAGTTTCATTCTTTTTTTTTTTTTAAATGTTTGTTACAAACAATGCGGTAAGGAGAAATCAAATAGGAGGTGTCCCAGCGAGGCCTCTGAGCCCAAAACATGCTTGAGACCTTTCAGCACAGCTTGAGGCAGCATCTACAAAATCTTTGTACAAGGGTGGAAAATCCTTTATCCTGTGGTAACCTGAAGAAACCAGTGCTCTTACAGTTGTGTAGCTTTAGAAATGACAACAGCCTTGCGAGGCGGGGGTGAATTAGACTTTCTTTAAAACCCTCTATTCCTCCCCCTTAAAATCTCAATGGAGAAATTCCAAACTATGTAACACGTGAAATTGAACGAATAAACGAAAACCATGTAATTGTTTTTTTTTTTTTTAATTTCATGGAGCTTTAGATCTTAAATTTCAGTCACAGATATTAGAACCGCAGATTGTCAAAGCCAAATATCCTTGGTGTACAGAAATTTATTTAACCCCCCCCTCCCAAAAAACCTATGTTATTTAACAAAGAACTTCAGTGGAACAGAATGATGTCACATCTGCCTAAATACTTATTCCTCTGCCTTTTCTCAACATTGTCATAATTATCCTGTCAACTTGGAACCCCATTTACATCATTCAAATGTAAAAAAGGTGGGAAAACCTACCTTAGTTTGTAGCCCAAATGTGTTAGTTTTACCTAATTAACACATTTCCTAGTGAACAGGTTTAGTGTTTGCAATTAGAATGGGTGCGAGAATGAGCTGGCACCATATGCCGGGGTTTCTCAGACAACTCTTAATCCCTTCTGGGACACTAGCCGATGAATATGAAACGTATGGATGTTTACTTAAACTAACAAGTGTTGGTAATGCTTAATGTATTGAAGTTTAAAGATCAAATATTTATGCAGACAGCTTCAAATAAGACTGTACTAAAACTTTGGGCTGACAAGAGATCTTTTATCTGTGTGTAAAAGAATGAAGATGTCTGTCTGGAGACAAGTGTGCTGTCTAAAAAGGAAGTCAGCTTAGGAAAAATACAGTATCGTGGTGACAAGACAAGCAGAAGCCATGCTGACCTGCAAACCAGATCACTGACAAGAAGTGAAGACTCACGGAAGGAAAGCAGAAAGTGGCAAGATTTCCAGTGCAAATGAGCAAACATGCAGAGCTTTCTACTTTGAGCCCAGGCCCCTGTGTTCTTATTACCAGCAGAAAAACCAGTTGAGAAAAAGTAAGAATCTGCCCAATGCTTTGGCCCAAACTTGAAGTGCAGTGCTGAGATTTGAAAGACCTTGGACAACATGATAGAAATGTCATGGTTGCCTGATCCTTCTAAGTATTACCTGGGACTGAAAATGCCAGTATACCAAGGGACAAGCTGTTCTTGTGATATGCCCAGTGCAGCTTGAAGTATAATGTGCTGGAAATCTTCTAAGAGATCCTTTTGTGTGGGTAGAGTACTCAAACACAGTGCTTAACATGGCTGACCCAGCATGCACCTTTGGAGGTTAGACATCGGTAGAATAGGTAGAGTTTGGAGGTTAGACATCGGTAGAATAGGTAGAGAAGTCCTGGTGCCTACAGTCTTGTGCCTATTAAGTGAAAATACTCCGATGGTTATTGAGCTCATTGGGTGTTAGATTGTGCTCAAACAAGGAGGTGATCCTGATTGCCCTTCTTATCTATCACTTCATAGTTATGCCTCACTTTCTCATGTGCACCAAGTTGGGGCCCAGCTGGTCTCCCTGCCCTGCTCATTTAGAAGACACTGTATTTCCCAAGCCAATAGCATAGCTGCATCTAACGACTTTAGATACCAGCATCAGTCATCTTTTCATTCATGGTTAGGGCTAAAATAACCAGTGAGCCAACCTCTTATCTATCCCAAGCAACTGTTAGGACTTCCACCTATTTTCTGGGAAAGAACATGCGCTCTTATCTCCAACCCCACCAAAATTTATCTGTGGCCATGAGCTATGACTGCTTTGCTTTCAAACAAAGCCAATGATTTTGTAGTTGGAAAGCTGCAATGACAAAAAAGGCACAGGAAGTGCTGAAGAGTTGGACCTACGGTAGCAAAATCCCCTGCTCCTGTTTTGCAGTTTAAGAGTTGTAGCTAAGTGACTGAGAGTCGAGCAATAGGATTTAGCCACTCTACTTTTCAACAGAAACTAGAAGTTAAGCATTGTCATTGATCGGAAAGCAAGAAGTACTTTCAAAACTCATCGTACATAACAAATGAGAATGTAATGGTAGAACATTGGTCCCTCCCCCCAGCTGCACAGCAGGCCTGGCTTACACATCTACCACTCAATGAATTATTTCAGGCCAAGCACTACTATATTGGGGGGAGTCTCTGAGGGCATCCACCTCCTCTGGTCTTCCCCTTTCAGTCCATGCATCCACACAAGCACTGTCATCTGCAGCAGTTACACCCCTTCATGGCATGCCTCGAGATGCAAAAACAGCAGCTGCTCTGCACCTGGGACTGAAATCCTGGCAGATCGCATGTGTGGTTTAATAATTTTCCATAGATCAACAGTTTTTGAATAGAGCACACTTCATTCACTACAGCAGGTTTTTAAATTCTCATTGTACATTCATGGATCATTGCACCTTTTCTAAGCCTCTGCAATTGTCTCTATTGTGAAACCCAAATGTTAATGTCATCCATGCTGTCCTTCCCTCTAGTTCAGTGCATTTCAATGGGGGTTAAAAGGTAAAAACACTCTGAAACTTCAAATACCCATTCACATTGCTATAAGCTATTTCCTCCCCAGCCCCCAGCAATATCCAGCCACTCTTCTTTAGTAATGTTGAATAGTGACATGTATAGAGATAAGAAAATTACAACAGAGGCTCCTCCAATAAAACAATAGGATATTACTAATTCCACTGTGCTAATTGCTGCTGAGCTAGTATTAAAATTGCACCGTGTTATCAATATAAAAGTCTATAATTTGTATAACTCATCATTTCCTTCAAGGGCTGATTGGTCAGACCAAGATTTGTTTTCTTTTCATCCTCTGACCACACATTTACATTTCCCATGTTTCCAAATTGCCACTGTCTTATCACTTTTCCATTTGTGGAGGAAGGAAATTGCTTTGAATCTTCCAACCTGGCACCCCCCCATTGTTCATTTTGGGTGTCAATGTAAATTACAGGTCATGCTGCTTAAAAATGACAGTAATATTCCTATTTAGAAGCAGGCCACAGTCCTGTAGTTGTAAGGGAAATTAGGACGACTACTTATTATTTAAATTGCAGTAGTGCCTGAAGAGCCCCAGTCACAGACGGGAGCTTTTTGTACCGTTAATTTAGTCGCAGAGGTACATAAACAGGATACACACAGATTTTCGGCATCTACAATCAGTCCAGTTTGACCCTGCCCTAACAGGTGCTTCCCTTCACTCGGTGCCCGATATTGGGATCTCAGAACTTCCAACAATTATAACTTCCCAGAAATAGACTGAAGAACAGAAAAAGTGCTAACAATGCTAGGCCCCGCTCTGTCTGTGGTAGTAGATACATTTCTTCACCCAATAGGCACTGAACCAAGAAGAGGTGATGCTATTTTAGACTTGGTTTTGGTGAGTAACGAAGGCAAGATGAGCTGGTCATAGAACATAACCTTGGATCAATTGATTGTGTTTAAATGAAGGGAGAAAGAAAAGTAGGTGTGTAAGTAAGGTTTTTCTTGACTTCAAAAGGGCAGACTTTGATAAACGAGGGGGATTGGGGAAGTCAACTAGAGGAGCTCAGGGATTTGAATGTGGAGGATACTTGGAATTTCTTCAAGTAGAGGTAGAAAAAACTCTCAGTGGAAAAAACTATCCCAAGTGAAGAGAAATAACTTGCAGGAATAGGCTTCAGTTCAAACTGGACTGAACAGCCAGCTCATGATGGATATTAGGAATTGCAAAAGAGCCTGTTAATAATGGAAAAAAATGTAGTGATGATTAAATAAAGCAATGTCTAGTTGTTCAAGAACTGGAAGGACAGTGTTGGGGAGTAGTTCTTGAGACCGAATAAGCATCTCCTTTTCCTAAAGCAACACCTCCAACCACCACCCTGCTTTTTTTTGGATAAGCAGAGGAGGTCTGAGCTCCCACCATGTCTTCTCTCTCTCCAGTGAGCCAAACCCTGGATTCATGAACCTGTCTGAGCCTTGGGGCAGCCTGAATCTGGTTCTGAACTTGGCGGGTTCAGGCCCATCTCAGTATGCTTCATTTTTGCTGTATTGAAATCTGAGAATAGTGAAAAATTGCCATTATGTTCACATTCATAATTATACTTATTAGACCTGTAGAAAAATCTGGGAGCTATTGTCCAGGTGAACTGGTGAAGGTAGAGTATGGGCTGCGGATAGGATGGGGGGAGAGGGAATCAAAAGGCACAATGAATTTCACAATCCCTGTGTATTATTTAGAGACTTCTCTGAGGTTTTAAATATAAATGTGGTGTACAGGAGCTGACATTTTAGTGACTCATTTCTTGGAATTCAGCAGCTCTAGCTAGTCTACCTAAGATGGAAACATTCAGATATGCATGCACATAACCTGTAACAGGTGGCCTAATTTAATAAAAAATAATTGAATATTACATTGGACTCTGAATCATACAGTATGTATAGTGTTCTTACAGAAGATTAGCATTGGGATAAGGCTCAGCCCCACGGTACTACCGCATGCTTGTTATAAGATTGCCTGAAAGAAGACAGCGAGGTGTTTTCTAAAAATAGACCCCCTGTTTAAGTCAGATTTGCACAATTGGTTTCTCGTGCCGAAAGTGTGGAGCCCCAAAAGACACGTGGATTGGTATCACTTATTCCTTTTCCAGTGCAGTAACATGATGTTGCCTATCTGTGTCAGGGAAGCAAAGATGTGCTTGATGAAGGAAGGAACGCACAGTTTTCCAATCCCAGTTCAGCAGAGCCTTCCAGCACCCTTTTTAACATCAAGTGTGTATTTTAAAGCCTTTGGTATTCAGGTATGCTTAAGGCTTCGGGGGCTAGGAATGATTTGCTGAACGTGGGCCTCTATGAATTGCAGCGTACCATGCTGATACACACACCTGCACCAGGTTACAGTATCGCACATGACAGCCAAGGTTTGCCTTGATAATACCACTAGGTCAGTGTAGTAGGAGAATAATTGGAGCTCTGGTGTGCTTGCAAAGTAGCATCTGAAATTGGTTTCCATCATTTTATTTACTGTCGTGCAGTGGGGCTGCGCAACTGCTAAGAAATGGCTTTAAATCCTTCCTGGATTTCTAATGCCCTGTAACTATTATGTGGCTTTTGGAAATGAAAGGAAGAAAGCAGGGAGCTGACTCTATCCTTCCAACTGTATTTTTTTGTGCATGTTTATATACAGTGTACATGTAGAGCCTAAGCCAACAGGAACTCTGAGCTGCATCCAATGGCATACTTAGGCTCAGACCCAGACATGGGCGAATTGGGTGGCCTCCCAGGGCCTGGACAAAAAGGAGGCCCAAAAATGAAAAAAAAAAAAAACCAAAAGAAAAAAATTACAATTGCAAAAAAAAGTTTTAATATTGCATCTTTATGGGACTGGCAATGTTATTGAGAATGAACTAAAGACGAATTTAAAGACATCCATATCACTGATGTGATGAAGGCTTTTGCAACAAAAAATGTCTATGAAATGCTGCAGAGCAGTGAAGGGGGCCCAATACTAAAAGTTTGCCCGCAGCCGCCAGGAGTCTAGGTGCAGCACCGCTTAGGCAGTGGACGGGCATAACTGCTGTAAAAGGGAACGGATGGAGAGCTGGTGCTCAGGAGCACGTATCAGGATGCTAGGATGTAACGGTCATAGCTACATGCTTCTGTGGAAGTATGAGTGAGCTTAATCAGCCCAAAATCGAGCCTGCTCCACAACCAGCATACACAGATATCCATTTAACTATTACATCTGTCCAGACCCCCAGGGTACAGCCATGCTCTGCAGATGAAATTCTGATTGCGTAGCTCATTTGCTAATTTTGCAACAGGGCCCCTCCTTTGCCTTATGAACACGTAAAGCCTCTCTTAGCCCAGCAGAGCAATCTGTCTCCAAGTTTATACAGCGCTCTCATCATCGTGGTATTTGAGCCAGTCACACATTTATTAAAGCGGGCCATTTTTCTACCTATTTGCTTCAGACGGTTTCTTGGCCTCACTTTGATTAACTGTAAAATTAGCATAATGACATATACCTCCCTCTCAGGCATTGAGTGAGATGTAATAATCGCTGTAGAGCGACGCAAGACCCTGGCATGACAAATCCAAACGCGGAGTTTTGCAGGATGAGGAAATGCCTGTTTGGCTACAGGCCTGTGTGCCGGGGCAGTCGGCAGCCACCACGATTCGGTTTGCCTGAGTGACAATATGGTTTGTTCAGAGGGGAAGGGTAGGAGTAAGGTAGATGCTGCCCACTTGCAGGCCACGTGCGATTGCAACAGGATTTTTCCTCTACCAAGTCCAAAGCCAAGGTCGAAAGCCTGGCTTTCTTTAGACGAGGTCAGAGGCAGGAAGGAAGACTAGCCTCAGCTCTTCGCTAAGACGTTCTTTCTGCCTAAATCCCATTGCCAGCCACTTGCCCATCTCTTCTGATTTTCTGACCTCCCCTCTGCGTTGGGACAGAGAACGAATTAATTTCCCACAAAGCTGGCCTGGCTGCAAATCTCTCCACTCCAGAAAGACAACTGGAGTCTAGTAGCTTAACCTCTTCCTTGCCAAGTTTTGAATAATGTATACACGGCTCTCCGTGTCTACATGGCAACTGTTAGTATATCAGCCTTCCAATAAGCAATACACAGGCAAAAAGGAGGTCTCGGGATCAAGGACAAGATACGTTCTTTAATATTACAGTTGCTGTGACAACGTTTAAGTGCCTCCTTTGAAGGGGACACTCTACGATGAGGCCGTTGGAATTGAAAGCTGAAGATTTTACAGCATATATTTGAAACTTTTTCATCATATTAATTAAACAACTTGCATTCCTTTAAAAAAAAAAAAAAACCTCTCTGAAAACCAACGACCATGAAGAGATAATTGCAGTTCATGGTGAGCATGCCTCAGTCTGGGGAACTGTTTATCCTAGAAAGATTAGTGGCAAAGCACCCATTGAAATCGTGTTTGTTTTTATGCTGCTAAAAATTGAGTCCTAAATTGAGTCTTCCCAGGCCCTTCTATTTTAAAGACTACCTGTTTCCCAGGAGCATATTTCAAAATGCCAGGGATATGCTAAATGTTGTTTTCTAAATAGAAATGGGAATGTACTTTTCAAAAACAAGAAAGGGAGAGAAATCACTGTAAGCCATGGCGGTGCAGTTTCTCCTCTGAAGGCAGGATAGTTGGAAAAGTAAACACTATGCTAAACACAGCGGGTGGCTAATTACATTCAAACTATCATTTTTAAATAGGAAACAAGGTTTGGGATATATCTTCTGGGGTCCCTAAAGGGGATACTTGTATCCAGCACTGCTGCAAGATGCTGTCATAACTCCAAAAAAAGTACTTAAAAGAGGGATAATCTGCCCATTTAAAAAATATAATAATAATGTGAAACAAAGGCAGTTTCAGCAATGAGATGTTCAGGCTATTTTGCACATAAAAATGGTATAAACCTTCTGTTTCCGCCCTTCCCCATTTCAGCGTGAAGTTTCCTGTCTCCCTTTTTCTCGTATATCGTGGGGATTTTTTTTGCCTGAAATGATTTTTCAGGGGAAAAAAGTGCGGGTTGTAGTACGCATG
>NW_005841833.1:97524-135229 GCF_000455745.1 Alligator sinensis | reverse complement strand
TTCAGCAGGGGGGAGGGATGGAAAATCTTGTTCAGGAAAATCCTGAAGCCTGCAAGACATGACATAGGCCCCCTCTACACATGCAGGTAAAGGCTGCAATGAGATCTAATGCACAATCTGCACAATTTTGTGCAGCCTGCCGTGCCACGTGCGTGGCAAGAAGCATGATTGTGGGATTGTGCATTAGATCCCATCACACCTTCTTTGCCAGTGCAGGGAGAGCCAGATCCTGGGCTCCCAGACCGCCTCTGCTGACAGAGCTCCCAGCTGTGGGGACCACATGCAGCCAGGGCTGAGTCCCACAGCTGATGGTATTCTCGGTCCTTGGTGTGCCCTACCAAAAGTCCCATCAGCTGCAGCACTCTTAGCCCTGGCTTCACGTGTGGCGCAGCCAGGATCAAGAGTCTCATAAGCTGTGGGACTTTCCAGCCCAGCAGCTGTGAGGTGCTGCTGCAATCTCCCAGCCTCAGTGGTGCATTGTACTTGGCTGGGAGATCGCAGCAGCTGTAGTCTCCCAGGCATAGACTCCCTACACATGCAAACGAAAGCTGGATAGAAACCAGCTATAAAGTTCTTACATATTTTCAAGCAATAATTTTATGGCTAGTTGGACCTTTTTAAGGCCCCTTAGTTAATTTGCATGTGCAGCCAAATTTAAATTTATTGCACAATTCACAAGTTAATTGCACAATAGATATAATGTGTAAGGGGGCCACAGATACAAAATGCATTTGAAACAGGCCGGGTATCTGTTCTCAGATACATGGAAGTTGTATCAGTGGAAGTTGCATCCCGGCTCAGGGTGTGATGGCAGAAGCTAGCACAGTATCTTCTAATAGTTTTTGGTGTCTTTCATCCTAATAGGCCTGGCTGCACAACTATACACATTTTTTCCTATGCTGCACTATTGTAGGGTGAAGACCTCGGCTTGCATATTAGCATAGCTACCTTACACAGGACAGGAAGCAAAGGAAAATGTAACATCCGATTAAAACTGCATGGAGCAAATTAGCGTGCTCTAGACTCTTCCTGGCTACTACTGGACAATTCAGCAGCTGGGGGAAACCCAGTATATCAGAAGACAGAGTTGCATGCTTAGAAATACCTATGTAGTGTCCTTGAGTAGAACCATTAGTTATCCATGTCCAAGTCCGGTTCAAAATGAGGGCCTGATTCTTCATATGCATGGGGATACTTAAGCATGTGTTAAATAAGCCTGTTCTTGTGACCCAGTGAAGTGTAGCCCTAAAGTCACACTTTTATTCAACCATATGCTTAAGTGGTTTCTCGGAGGACTTAGTTTTGCTGATTAACTGTCAAAAACAAGAGAACTCCCTTCTCCAGCTACAAGGGCAAAGCTTTCTCTTTGAACTTGACTTTTTGTGGGCCAGAGAAAGATTACCTTCTGCAGAGATTTCAGTGAGGATAAAGGACAGGGCAGTCTCTGACAATGGGATGTCCTCTGCCTTCTTGTTTTCCAAGTTACTTTTTAGTCGCAGTCTATGCTCAAAAGCATCGTTTAGTAAGGGCTTTTAAAAAAATATTTTTTATTTCTTTTCCCCTAGGTATTTTAGAATATTTTTACTTGCTCTTAAACAAATCGTCAAGGATTTGGGGCTTGCTTTAGAAGAGCTCCGTTCCTTCCTCTCACAGAATCCATCCATCATGCTAATCTGCTGTACTTTCCAGAATTAACCCAAAGAAGCTGAAAAAGCAGCTCCAAAACTGCTGAGACTGATTGAATGTCCAGCCCAGTCCAGGTATTATGTCTGGAGGCTCGCAAAGTCTTCTGAGTTAACCAGCGTGACGGAGAACTGAGTGCACCTTTGCAAATTCTCACTGATTGTTCATTAATATTAATCTAAACCTAGGCCAGTGCCCATTATCCCGGGAATGTGCATGATTAAAAGTGTGGTTCAACAGCCCTCACTTATGTAGCATGCTGGTATTTCATTGAAGCCCATGGGACTACTCTAGTAAGTAAGCAGCACTCACATTAGGAGTTGCAGCATTGGGCCCTGTGCAAATTCTGACTTTTTTTTAAAAAGGTCTCAAACATGTCCTCATTTGTGCACTTGACAGTTGTTTCTGCTCGCTACCTAATACAAATGCCATTTAGAGCAGGGGTGGGCAATTATTTTGGGCGGAAGGCCGCTTACTGAGTTTTGGCAAGCCACTGAGGGCTGCATGACAGGCAACCAGGGGCAGATAAATATTAATTTTCTAAATTTTTTAGGGGCCCTGCGGGCCAGATAGAATGGCCTGGCGGGCTGGCCCGTGGGCTGCATTTTGCCCTCCCCTGGTGTAGAGGAATCTTACAGCATCCTGGCTAGAAAATCAGACCTCATTATACATTCAGTTCTGGGGAACAGTCCTGAAAATCCAGCTCTGACTTTATGGGGTAACCACAAATGTAAGTGCCTGCAGTTAGTGGAAAAAAAATAGCAATCACTCAGAGTAAAAGGAAACCGTTTGATCTGGTAATATTGCTGCCCTGGTGGCTTTCTTAGTCCGTTCTTTCTTGTTTAGGCAGCATCCCTTCCTTTAACTGACAAAGTACTTTACTTTCTCTTGTTGCAAAAGCATTTGGTGTTTGAAATAAGAACACAAAGCAATTTAAGGAGAATGGTAACTAGAGGAATATGTTTTAAGCTTTGATTTGAAGTGGAATAACTTGTCAAGCACAAAACTCTCATGGTGAAGAATCCTTCCAGAAAAAGCTACGTGCCCAGCCTCTGGGATGGCAAACAATAGGAATGCAGACACAACACAAATGGAATGGAGATTTTACATAGGCTGTTTACTGAGGCAAAATGGAAATACAGAATCCAAAGAACCTTAAACACCAGTCAGGAGGATATTAGGTTGAAGGCATATCAGAAAGCAGAGAAGTCAATGACTGCATGTAAAGACCTGAGTAACATGAGAAGAATGTTAACAGTGAAAGACCAACTGACCAGCAGAATTCAAAGTAAGATGTAATTTGGCTAGCTCCAAAGTTGGCAGACCGGCAAAAGACGGTTACAATAGTCCAGCCGGGAAATTATCCACACAGCAGTAACAAATATACATCAACAACAATTAGCTAGAACTAATTCACTTAGGCTACTAGCTGCTTCTGTATAACTTATAGAGTTTGATTTGCTCTGACTGGCAAACCAATCATGTAGGGGGGCCTGTAGAGGGACCCAGGCTGAACAGCTACATTGGGATGGGGCGTATGCTCAGCAGATGTCTCACTCTCTTATTTTCAAATCTTGCCTGCCACAACTTGGTGTAACCATAAGAAAGGTATTAGGAGGTGGGATCTGGTTGGGGAGAGTGATGGGTGAGACCAGTGTGAGTCACACCATCTGTCGATCTTCTGTGGGGCTCCACCTCCCCTACACTCCTCCTCTTTCCACTCAGGTGTTTCTGGTAATGCTTGATGTGGACACCTAGCTGTAGTGGGCATCTGGCCTCGTTGTTCAAGCCAAGGAATCTGTAACAGAAAGAAAACCGTGTTCCCGGATTCAGTGTCTCTTGGCTGCGCCCTCCAAGCTCCGCTGAAGTTTTGGGTCAGCAATGTATGGCCTGCATAAAGAAATACATAAACTAACTAACTTAACTTAAATAGCAATATCCAAGCCTGCTTTAGGCCTTTCCTTGGCTGGGTGGGCAGTGTGTCTTGGTCGCCTTCCCTCAGCCAGCCCAAACTCTTCAGGGTTTGCTCTGTGCCCAAGTTTAGTCAAAGTGAGCTGGTCCATCCTGGGCTGAAGCCTTTCGGTAAGGTGGGGCCAGGGCATCATGAACCCCAGAGTAGGTCCTAAAGGTACCTGACCTCTTATAGTAGAATGATAGTCAGGAACCCTTCCTGAGAACTGTGCTGATCCAGGTCTTTGGCCCTCAGTTTTCTGTCTCTGGAGAGGAATGCAATGAGCCAGCATTGCCTGTGCATCCATTTCCCCATCCTGGGGTTGGTGCATTCTTAGGTAAGGGACTGTGGGTTGGTCTGAACCAATCCAGACCCCTGTTTGCTCCCACATGTCCTGCCGCTGCTGACAGGCACTGAGAGCCCCAGATGGGCTCATTAGCTCCTACACCTGTTGCCTCTGGGTCCTAGGTGACGTCTTCTGTGCCGGCCACCTGCCTTCTTCCTAAGCTGTGGCCCAAGACCATGTGGGGCTGGGGTTCTGACCCCATTCTGGGAGCTGAGTCTGAGGAGTGATTCCCTCAGAAGTGGCAACGGAGAGGAACTGTGGTGTGAATTCTTTCCTAGGCTTTCCTAACGCTTATCACATTCCTGGAATTCTTTACCAGGAGAGCCCCTGAGGAAGTCCACTGCACTTTAAACCTGCCTTTCCCAGGTGGGACCTGCAGTTGAAGGTGGAAATGCTAAAAAGGTTCCAAAGAGGATGGAGCTGGACTGTTCTCAGTGGGGGCAGATGACAGAACAAGGAGCAATGGGCTCAAGTTGCAGCAAGGGAAGTTTAGGTTCGATATTAGGAAATACTTTCTCACTAGGAGGGTCTGGAACAGGTTACCCTGAGAGGTGGTGGACTCTCCATCCTCTGAGGCTTTTAAGATCCAGCTAGACAAAGCTTTGGCTGGGATGATCTAGGTGGGGATGGTCCTGCTTTGAGCAGGGGCTTGGACTAAATGATCTCCTGATGTCTCTTCCAACCCTCCTATGATTCTGTTTTATTTATGGGTTATGGGCAGCACTGTTTGAAATTCAGAATTTCCATTTCATGGAAGATTTTGATATAATTCACTATAAGATGGTTTGGGATGCAATTCTATGACTTTGAAATCTGCCAAATTCTAAAAGTGGGTGGTTTCAGAAAGAATTGTTTGGAAATCTTCTTTTAAGAAGTGGGAAATATTTTGGAATTTTGAAATGTTGCTTAAAATTGAATTGTATGGTTTTAATTTTTATATTTTCATTACTTTTTTGAGAAGGCAGTAGTATTAATATGCGCTGGTACTTCTAGTGTCAGGGAATAGTCTCTTTTTGAAATTATTAAGAGCAACTGCCAATTAGAGCAATGGTTGATCTTTTTTTTGCCAAAAGTACCTGCTGTTTCAGTTGCTATGAATAATCGTGAATAAGTATCTGCTTCTGCTTTAAAAATAAACTAAATATTTAAATTATTATAGTATGCCTGGACACCAGAGTGTATAGTGTATGCTAATGTGGCTAGAAACGAAACGGACAAATGAAAACAAAACTCAAAGTGAATGTCTGAAAAAGTTTTGACAAAAGTTTTTGTTATATGTGTTAAAGCCATTCCTAAATAAATGACTCTAGCCACAAGTGTGGGAGAGAGTGCTGCCAGACTGACGAAGTAAACTTATACTTGTATTAGCATTAGCTGATTCAAAAGAAATTAATTTAAGATTCACAAGTGTGGATTCAACACATTCATATATCCCACCAGTTTCTGCCCAGCTCTGGCTGTGGGTGCATAGGGCTGTTCAGAAGGGGGATCAAGAGGTGCCATGACTCAGGGAAGAATGGGAGTTGGTCAAGCCATAGAGGAGGTGCAGAAATTCAGAGGGCTCCTCTGCACCCTCCCTTTGGTGAATGGAGGTGAGGGGTGGGGGAAAAGATTCCTTCTCTCTTTCCTCCAGCTGATTCCCAAACTCTTAATCAAAGTCCTTTGGCTCAAAGGGTTTATTTTAGTTACTGCTTGCTAATACAAACATATAATACTAATATTAAAAAAGCACAATCAACCAAGCCAGAAACAGCTTAATATAACTGCCAGGGTCATGCAGAAAGGAGGCATTGCACAGAAACAAATCATGCAACATAATGTGTTTGAAGTAGCTCAATGAGTTCTTCCTAATGGGCTAACAAGACAATCCCAGGGACAATACTGCAGAAAAGGTGGTTAAGCCTGGCATTCAGAAAATATCACAAGATTACAGCTTTAAGATTATTACACGATTGAGTCATTTATTCTATTCTCCATTCACGTTAAAATCCCATTACTATTGTTCTTTTTATAGCCTCAGTTACAATAACGAGGTTTTGCATCCCTCACACATTCATCGGAAAGCAATAGCATACACTGCTCCTCTGACCTTTCATACAAGTCTGAAATTTGCTTGGTCAGTCATTCCTGTCCTCTTTTACAGTATCCACATGGTTGAACTGAACTACTTTACAGAATAGTTAAAAGGTGCAACCCTATCACATTCTGTTCTCTTGGTCATACAGCAGAGGTCAGGGGGATGCTGGTGTCTCGGTCAGTAATTGTAATAAACTCTTGTTTTCTTGTTTAGCGACAAAGGATACAAACAGGGATGCGTTTGTCCCAGCAATCCCACCAGTAATCCCATGGTTATGTACCCTGGGTAAAACACTCATTCAATAAGCTAGCACAGGCACTATTTAAATTCCAAGTAAGTCCTATTTTGAGAGTAAGCCTCAGAGGGAGTGTAAGTAGTTACTGCATATTTAGTTTAGTACTTCCTTAATGAAGTACTAAACTTCCTTTAGTACTTCCTTAATGAAGTACTAACTAAATGTGTGGTAACTACAATTACCGCACAGTAGCACCAGTGCATGGTTGTTTTGTGACACTTCCTGCTCAGTAGCCTAATAACACTGCACAGTAGTGTATTAGCATAGTTTTTGACTGGCATGCTACTGCACACTGTTCTTAGGCTACTGCACAGTAATTGTCTCATAGACGTGCCCACTGGTCATAAGTGGTTCGTGGCACAGAAGTGAATTTTATGCCATGACTGCAATCAAGTTAGCTACTTGATTGTGCTCATACCATTTGTTCATGGGAGTACCTCCACTGGGTATCTCCAGCATGGCCTAGTGCAGGAGTGGGCAGTAATTTCGGCTGGAGGGCCGCTTAATGAGTTTTGCTGAGCTGTTGAGGGTTGCAAGGGTAGCCCTGCCCCTTGACAGATACCCTTCCCTCTGGTCATCATCTTGGGACCTGACCTTTGCCACTGGAAGTCCCTCCCCTTGCTCCCAGAAATACTTCTTTTTTGGGGGGGAGGAGGGAAGGGAAGGAGTTTGTCATCTTGGAACCAGAAAAATAATCATATACTAAAAATCAAACATCTACTATAACATATTGTAATTTCATTTCAAAAATATTTTTTGTCCTGATTTATCTATATACACTTTGTATAGTGTATTTAGATGCAATTATATAATAGCTCAAAATAAAGTCTTACTCTTGTATATTGTCTGTTGGGGATAGGGGGACGTATGTGGGAGGGTGTGTGGTGTGTAGGTGGAGAGTGGGTGTGTGCGTGTGCTGGGGCATGGGAGATGTGGGGTGTGAGTATAGTAGGGGGTGGTGGGGTATGGTGTTTGTGCAGGGTGGGGGTGTATGTGTGTATGGGAAGGGGTATGAGGGTGTGGGTGTAGGTGTGTGTATGGTGGAGGGGCTCTGCAGGCAAGATGGTATTGTCTGGTGGGCCACATCTGGCCATATTTAGCCCACCCCTAGCCTAGTGGCTACAGAACTGGAGTACAACAGATGAGACCTGGTTCTGTTCCCAGTCCTCCTCTGGGCACTGCAAGCTCTCTTCAGGGCTTCAGCATTCAGAAGTCTGCATGTGTGGCTCTGGGTAAATTTCCGACAGATGTTCAGTTTCTCCAGGGAGTGCCATGGCTCTCTCAGGAGAAACCACAAGTATGCAGATGTTCATAATTTTTCTCCCAGAGTAAAAGTGGCCACGCTGGGAGAAAATTAGCTAGGAAACAACCCAAGTGAAGTGGCTCCTGGGAGAATCTCTGTAAGGAGACTGAATGTCTGTGCAGGCAGTCTACCAGGAGAACAAACCTGGGAGAATTCTTCCAGATTATTTGAATGCATGGGAACGCTTTGTGAATTTGAGCCTGGGGTCCATTTTAAGATCCTTATCAAATACTGTGATTTTTAAAAAATATTCTCTTACTTTCTAACTACTGGAATAGGAGGGAAATCTCCAAAACCACTTTGGAAAAAAGTCATTGCTTTACTTTCTATATATAACATTCACATATAATATTGTAAAATCCAATTCCCCGCCCTCCCCTTGAGAGATAAACATTAATTACAGCACTTTTCCAAAGAGGATGTAGAAAGCACTTACCTTGTTGGTCACAGCATTGCTAAATAATTACCAGCCTGTAGATATGAATTCAGTAACGCAATAACATTATAGGAAGGATAATGCCAAATGGTGATTTATTATATTTAAAGATAGCTTTTTATTCCTTTGAGGCATGCATTTGAAAATAATAGACTATATTTTCTCTTGGCATAGTTTGATTGTCATGCAGTGGCATTAGTAGCAGAGAACATGGTCCAGTATTTCTATCATTTTTTTCCTCCTCTCTGTCCAGCCAATTTGTTACCAGCATTTGAGTGTTTTCATATATGAACCTGCATGAGCTTGCTGTCCTTTACCCTAGATGTTGCTTTTTAACAAAATTGTCTATATAGCTTGCAAAGTACTGTGGGTTCCTTTGGGATAAAAGATTTTTATGAGTAGTTTCATTGTTCTGCATCTGCTAGCTCAGCAGTATCTAACAATTTCTTAGCAACAGAAGACTATATTTTCGAGTGCAAGAGAAAACCTGAAGAATATTGCACACTGTGTTATCACCGTTTTAAAGTAGAAAACCCCCTTTGTGTTAAAATGACATGCTAAAATCTCTTATGGTGGATTCTTTGAGTGCCCCTTTTCCTTCATGCTACATATGCACAGTGTCCACTAATGTCAGCAAGGATATTGTACATATTTGGAGGGCAAAAATTAACCTGGGTGAAATTCTACCTCATGCAAATTCAATGATTCAGGGATTTCATGAAGGGAAGATTTCTCCCCAGCTTCCTTTCTGTCTTGTGTTGCTGCAAAACGTATCATTTGCCACAAAGACATGCCAGTAAGAGACCAATGCCTATTTACTGGTCCCAATTACCTGATGTGGGCTGCGGCTACTAATTATTATCACCACAGTCATGTGGCAGAGGTTCAGCACACACTGACTCCACTGGCTACTGTTGCATCTTTCTTTCTTTTTTCTTCTTGAAAAGCCATGTGCAAATTTATTATTTTTTGGATCCCAGTCAGGATCCAGGTTCAAGCTCAACAGATATTGGGTAGAACAATGGCTTTAGCATCAGATTGCTTGCCATCTGAGTTATATGTGTGACCGGGTCTGGTTTGCAAGCCAGGGCCTTGATTCTGCTCTTGGGTTAGTTCCTGTGGATCCTCAAGCCAAAAGAGCTGTATGTGGGTAGAGAGTACTTACTCCTATCAGTCCAGATGAAGAAAGACTTATGTTACTAATAGATTCTATACAATACTGATTTTGAAATTATACTGTTGTAACTCATGCCCTAGGAGATTGCATTAGTCCTGTGTATATTTGGGAAAAAAATCCTGCTTAGAGCTTGTCTTTACACTGAAATTCTGAATGCATACTGTGACCCACACTAGAAGACATTTATTTATGAGCTTTATTCATATAAAAAAAGAAGGATTCTGTTTTATGATCCTGTGAAAGTCTCTTTCTTACTAACACACAGCTTCATTTTTTTTCCTGGATGTTTAAGCTGTAAACATAAAATTTAATGCACATGACATTTGATTCATGCAGAATTAAATTTTTCCTAGTATAAAAGCCTGATGTAGGTTATGTAGCAGCGTTATATTATTTTTGTCGCTTAAGTCGTGTCCATTGAGGAACGCAGAATTTTCCCCTGGGGTCAGTTGTTCACGGTTTGCTACTAAGTAAAAAAAAAAAAAAAAAAAAAAAAAAAAAAAAAAAAAAAAAAAAAAAAAAAAAAAAAAAAAAAAAAAAAAAAAAAAAAAAAAAAAAAAAAAAAAAAAAAAAAAAAAAAAAAAAAAAAAAAAAAAAAAAAAAAAAAAAAAAAAAAAAAAAAAAAAAAAAAAAAAAAAAAAAAAAAAAAAAAAAAAAAAAAAAAAAAAAAAAAAAAAAAAAAAAAAAAAAAAAAAAAAAAAAAAAAAAAAAAAAAAAAAAAAAAAAAAAAAAAAAAAAAAAAAAAAAAAAAAAAAAAAAAAAAAAAAAAAAAAAAAAAAAAAAAAAAAAAAAAAAAAAAAAAAAAAAAAAAAAAAAAAAAAAAAAAAAAAAAAAAAAAAAAAAAAAAAAAAAAAAAAAAAAAAAAAAAAAAAAAAAAAAAAAAAAAAAAAAAAAAAAAAAAAAAAAAAAAAAAAAAAAAAAAAAAAAAAAAAAAAAAAAAAAAAAAAAAAAAAAAAAAAAAAAAAAAAAAAAAAAAAAAAAAAAAAAAAAAAAAAAAAAAAAAAAAAAAAAAAAAAAAAAAAAAAAAAAAAAAAAAAAAAAAAAAAAAAAAAAAAAAAAAAAAAAAAAAAAAAAAAAAAAAAAAAAAAAAAAAAAAAAAAAAAAAAAAAAAAAAAAAAAAAAAAAAAAAAAAAAAAAAAAAAAAAAAAAAAAAAAAAAAAAAAAAAAAAAAAAAAAAAAAAAAAAAAAAAAAAAAAAAAAAAAAAAAAAAAAAAAAAAAAAAAAAAAAAAAAAAAAAAAAAAAAAAAAAAAAAAAAAAAAAAAAAAAAAAAAAAAAAAAAAAAAAAAAAAAAAAAAAAAAAAAAAAAGAAAAGAAACCCCACAAAATATGGTACGCATAATTCACATGATGTGCTATATCGTTCCCTTCTGCTCCTCCTTGACCTTTTATCCATTTTTTTAAATTAATCTTGTTGCTGTCTTTAAGGTTTCTGACAGATGCGACTCCATCTTCGTTAATGGCAAGGAGATGAAAAGTAAAGTGGATACCATTGTTAACTTCACTTACCAGCATTTTACTACCCAGCTAGAAGTGACAGTGTGGGTTCCACGGCTTCCTCTGCAGATAGAGATCTCAGATACAGAGCTCAGCCAGATCAAAGGCTGGAGGATACCAGTCAGCTCCAATAAAAGGTAGGAGGGCAGTAATTCCAGGACCTAAATGCATGCACTTGGCTTGGGATTCGATAATGCAGTACATTCATTTACGGGTTATTTTTCCTAATCCAGAACCTTTTGTTTTCAAATAAATTGTAGTGCCTGCCTTGACCTTAATTCTAACACTCAGGGCAATGACAAATGTCGGCAAAATACTGTCCTCAGTTGTATCCTGTGAAACTCAGTGGAATTAACGGACGCGATTGGTGTATAAGTGAAGTCCACATCTCTCTATATGGCTTTTACTTGCTGTGCCCCATCTAAGTGAAAGCTGGCTTCATGCCTACTCT
Organism: Alligator sinensis; assembly: GCF_000455745.1. NCBI lineage: Eukaryota > Metazoa > Chordata > Crocodylia > Alligatoridae > Alligator > Alligator sinensis. The sequence goes on along the minus strand of NW_005841833.1, from coordinate 124,015 downwards.
GACGAAAGAAAGCGGACCTAACCATCAGACATACAACAATAAGTACGTTGAACGGAGCACTTGGAGACACAGGATTAAACACAGGCACATTAGGAAAGATGCACATCCGAGTAGAGGGCTGGGTATCTAAAATACTTGAGTTCTAATCTAAGATCCAAATCCCCGAGTCCGGGTTTGATTCTTGTTGTGTTAAATCACTTGCAATACTGGCCTCAGCTTCTCCACCTATAAAATCAGGTAGTATTTATGTATTTCACAGTCGTGTTGCAAAAATGATTTATAGTCTACCTCTACATGCAATGAATAGCACCTTACTCCTAGTTATCCATTTGCAATTAATAACACATTACTGGATGGCTGTGTTGAAAGTATTGCATAGAAAAAACCCAAGAGTTGGCCATCCAGATACGGACATTTACCTGCATACTTCATTGTAGTGGCAAAATTCTGAATGCGGTTATGCGTATGGACAATATTTCACCCGTGGAAGCTTAGCTCCTTGCTCATTTGTCCTTATGTTTGACGTGCATGCAGCTCAGTAAGGCTTTTTATATCGTTTACATGAAATTCTGAAGTGAAGGTGGCATTTTCCATTAGATTCCCCTCTCGGTCTCTTTTTGCCTAAAGAACACAAGTGCAGTTTCTTTAACCTTTTTGAATATAGATGAGGTTCTTATTTCTGTGGATTATTTCAGTCGACCTCTGCTGCCTCCTTTCTCCATTACTGTAATACAGTAAAAGGCTCCCATAATAGACTCGCCCAATATCTCCTTATTTTGCTTGAGCCAGAATCAGTTATTTCTAAATTCATAACAAGCAGCTGTATTGCACTTTGCATGATCTTGTTCCTCTCGCTTTGTCCCATTAGTCTGGCTGATTTGTTAGATTTGGTTTTTTTTACCATTGAGATCAGCCAATTCAGAATATGTTCTCAAAAGCCATTTGCGGTGACTTACAACTTCATCCACGCTTGTGTCCAACGTACTGACTTATTGTAGCGGCATGCACCATGAAGCACCATCATTACTAACATGCTGATAATGCATAGATCCAAAATTCTCTCTCAAATCACCAGCTATATCAACACAAAGATGGAGCTACCTGAGCATATGTAAAATCTTGCAGGTGAAAAAGGGGTAAGCTGAATGATCATTAAAGCAGCAGGACCTTTGAAGATGCATCAAGCTGTGTACAAGCGGGTTCTACAGCTGAGCTCAAAGAAGCATTACTTAGCTGATCTGACTGAGGCAAGAAAGCTTTGAGGTTTCATAAAATACTATCTTCTGATAAAGAGACTGCTGGTGGAATAGTGGAGGAGGAAAAAGGCTTCTTGAGGTTTTTTTTTCTCCTTTCTCACCCTTCTCAGAGCACCCATGCTGCAATGGCCACAGTTTATACCAGTAGCTAGATTAAAAACTTCTAGGAATATGACTGTGTTGGTGAATTTGAGACGTTGAGAAATATTCTGAAAGAGCATGGCATGACACCAGATCAGATTTGTAATGCAAAGGAAAAAGAGTTTCTTTCAACAGCATACCATGCTGCTGAAACACCACCACAGCTCCAATGAAAGGGGCTTCTGTTGGCGTCGCTCAGGAAGAGCCTAAAGGAACTTACCAGCAAAGGTTGATAATGAGGGGCAGTGGGATGTCTTTCCTAGCCTGTCTGACAAATGAGCTCAATAGAAGAGGACTGACAATCAATCTTTGGTCTGGGCTAGAACCAGGGTCTGCACCCCTTGGTCTGTACACCAGATGCACCCCGCAGAGCCATGTCATTTGGCCCGTGGGGCTCCCCGAAGGTCTGGAAGTTGGGCGGCAGAGGAGCAGTGGCAGCACTAATGGCTGTTCCTTTGTTGCCAAATATCCAGACCCATGGAGAGCCAGCCCTACAGGCTTGATAACATGGCCCTGTACACCACATCATATCAGTGTGCGGCCACACATGGGTGCATGGGGTCAGGCCGGTCTGATCACACCCGCAGACTGACCCCATATGCGAACTCTATGCAGAATCCAGCCTGTGGACTGACCCCATGCCACTTATCTGGTTCGCGGGGCCAGAAAGCTGGGTGTGAATGATGTACAAAATCCTCCAGGATGTGTCAAAAGGATAGATAATGGAGATCTGACATAAGAGAAACTTTCCTGCATTTCAGTGATAAAGTTACTCTTTGTGGAGAAAGAAAATGTGCTAGATGATGAACAAATTGCACTGGTGCCAGCTGCCAAATGAGTCCCAGAGTCACTTAAGAACTTCCATTTGCTTTAGCAGTCCGCAGAGACACTTTAATGCCTGCTTAAGGCCTGACGCTGCAGTCCTTCCATAGGCACAAATTCCACTAGAGCCAACGGGGATTTTGCTTGAGTAAATGGCTGCAGGATTACGCTGCTGATATGTATTATTGGAGCAAACTTTCAGCACCAGGCATGGTGAGTGAGACATTCACCTGTGGTTAACAATCATGGACGTTTTGACTTGAAAGCCATCACGCATAGCACTGGAAAATTTACCCCCCAGTGTCTAGTTGTGATTTATTGGGCCAGCTGAAATAAAGATAATGGTCTGAGAGCCTGCACTGTTTGCAAGCTGGCAAACGATCCGAGTTCACTGCCGCTCAAATTACATCTGAACCATTGGCACATCTTTAGCAAGCACTTTGCTATGAAAGGTGGAAGGAAAAAAAAAGTGTGGACGCAGTATTGCTACACAAAAATGCAGCTGGTTGTTTATGGCGGTGTGTGTCAATAGTTTATGCATGTGTGGCTGCGAAAGATTTGGAGTAGAAATAAACTATCCCCGGGTTTATGAAACATTAATTTGTTCTTTTTTATTCTTTTTTTGGTGTATTTTAAATCAATAGGTAATTTAGCAGGAGCTTTGCTAGCTTTGACATTTGCTGTGTACATAAGCTTTAAAGTTTTTCTTTTTTATTTTGCAGTATTATATTCGATTTTTAATAGTTTTTTTGCTCAGAGATTTTTCAATTTTATATTTGTTGTTTAGTTCCTTCCCCATATTTAAGAACCTCCCAAGTATTTATAGGTTTAAATTCACGACACCCTTTTGAAGTAGGAAAGTTTTGCTCCTGTTTGATAAAAGGAAAACTTAGAAGCAGAGCGGTTAGGCACAAATCCTGAATTCTTTCCTCATTTTGGATTGGAAATGGCAATGTTTCATTCAGTCTGTACTGATGAAACTCCCTGATTTTGCTAGAGGGACTGAATGAAAACTTACTGAAGAATTCAGGATTTGGGTCAGTCCTAACAAGGAGAGAATAAAATGCAGCTTCTGTAGCTAAAAAAAAAAAAAAAAAAAGAGAACAAAAAAAAAAAAAAAAAGAGAGAACAACACCCCCCTCCCTCCCCCCCCGAAACACGGCTTACCTTACAAATCCCTACATATGGTGAACTTTTGTTTTCATTTTCTGGCAAATTTTGGAGCTATGCATTATCAGCATGTTATAGGAAAGATGCAGAATAATAATTTAACCTATGGTATTTGCTGCTATTAATATGAACAGTCAGCTTCCCCGAATGAAAATCTGCTCTCTGGATAGGTGTATGATCATGGCTAATGTATTGTATGGGGTCCCTGAGCAGCAGCTTGCTAATAGCAAGTCAAATCATGGAATGAATAGTAGAAAAGCCTACCATATCAGCAAATGAGAAGAACATTTTTAAATTAAAATCAAATAATAGAGTGAAGAAAAGGTCCAGGCACAGTCTGATTGTCTAACAAGAACATTTATTTTGATTCTTTATGTGTCTGGAAAATAATGATCTTTTTGAATTTCTTATGTCACCCCCATGCACAGATATTTACATGGAACGAGTCGCTGCAGGTTGCGTTAATAAGAATTGCATGGCCGGTGCCTCACACAAGTTTAAAATATCCCTCTTTAATTTAAATAAATGTTTGCCAACTAGGATAGCACCTTATTTTCATGAGGCGCCCAAGGAGACACAAATCTTAGACCAGTTTTCATTCAGTGAAAGACAATATGCTTCAAGACATTTGATCTAAAGCAGTACCAACTGAACAGTATCCAAGTTAAAAAAAAAAGCAGTGGAATATTGAAGTCTATCAGATCAAAATGAATAGGTTCACAAGATGGTCAGATCAAAACCTGATGACATTCAAACACTGAGAAATGCAAGGTGCTCCACCTCGGGAGGAAAAAACCCACATCATACTTATAGGTACACACGCTAGCACCACGACTGAAACAGACTTGGGGGTCATGACTGACCACAAGATGAACATGAGCCACCAATGCAATGCCACAGCTGGCAAAGCAAATAAAACTCTGGCTTGCATCTACCAATGCATCTCAAGCAAGACCCAAGAAGTCATCCTTCTGCTTTACTCGGCCTTGGTGAGGGCGCAGCTAGAGTACTGCATCCAATTCTGGGCTCCACACTTTAGAAAGGATGTGGAGAAGTTTGAGAGAGTCCAAAGGAGGGCCACGTGCATGGTTAGAGGTCAAGAGAATAGGCCGTATGAGGACAGGCTGAGTGCCATGGGACTCTTCAGCCTGGAGAAGCGAAGGCTCAGGGGTGCCTTGGTGGCAGCCTATAAGTATATAAGGGGTGTGCATTAGGAACTGGGAGAACATCTGTTCACCAGGGCACCCCATGGGAAGACAAGGTCTAATGGTCACAAATTGCTAGAAGCATGAATGCTGCGTGCCCCCGGAGGCTGGGGGGGCGTGGAGGGGGACACGGTGAGCTCCTGCAGGCACAAGCACCTTCTCTGGATACCTTTAAGAAACACTTGGATGCGTAACTTGCTGGGATGATCTGACCCCAGCTGACTTCTTGCCCCTTGGGCAGGGAGCTGGACCCGATGATCTTGTGAAGTCCCTTCCAGCTCTAATGTCTATGATAGAAAGACAGTTTTATACAAAGAAGGTGATATGTGTAAACTACAGGTTATTGTAGCTGATCATTCTTTATACAATATGAACTACTTCTGTCATGTCTACATGGGAACACTCAGGTCAGGTAAGGTGAATTAGCTAAAGTGGATTTAAAATGTGTTCGTTAAAAGCACAGTAAATGCTACTTGAATGGTATATTTTGGAAGTAAACTGGTCTTCCAAAGAAAATGAACTGAAAGTGAATGAGGACCTCTTTACTTTCAGCTAACAACTTCCACACAGAGGTTTTTAATGCGCGTTGGCACACTTCAAACCCACACCCATAGAGCACTTTCACACGTGCTCCGCCCGGGGGGGTGGGAGGCACTTTAATAAGAGTGGCTCTGAGAGTCGCTCAAATTAAAGTGCCACCGTATCTCATGTATCTGCATCCCTGCGCTTCAAAATGGCAGCAGGTGCACTTGCACTAAAGCTCATTCAACAAACTTCAGATAAAGCACCCCCATCACCATTTTGAAGCCGATACACGAGACACAGAGGCTGACTTGAGCAAGATAATTACCATGCTCCAGTAGACTCGATTAATCGAGTTTGCTCTGGCCCACTGTAATTACAGCACATCAGAGCAGCCTCCCAGCATGTCTACAGGCACCCTTAGTTAACTGATTTAACTTCCCATGTAGACAGGCCTTTTGAGATTTTTATAGGGTTTTATTTTCCAGATCAGCGAACGCAACCCACTGCCGTTCTGGCAGAAACAATGGGTTGAGATGTGCCGCAGCTTTTTGTAGTTTTACACAAATCAAATACTCATAGCTTAAAGTTTTGCGCTTCACAGAGATTTTTCTCTCATCCAAGGTGTTGTAAATTGCCTTTAAAAATGAGCGAATTTTCTTTTTTAATGGGTATTTCCCATTCAAAAACCAGCTAAACTGATTTAACTGTTTTTTAAACAGAAAATTTGCATCTGGCCTGAGAACCTGAATGCCTAGTTTCAGTACAATTGAAATTAAAATGGACAAGCTTAAACCACTCATAGAGAAGATATGTAATAGAATAGCTGACAGATCGCTGATTATATCAGTGCTAGCAGGCACCATTATAATAGGCTGCTGTTTTAAGTCTGTTCTCTGGCAAGGGCTTTATCCGTCTGATATGTAAATTAAATGTAATTCTGGCAACCTTGGTGCACTCCAGAAAAGCAAAGATCTTCTAAGTAAGTATGTAAAGCAGCAAGAAATATGGATGAGCAGGATTTGGAGAGATATCCAAAGCACAAGGCTTACTATAACCTCAGAGGTGACCAGGTGGGGGGGTAAAAAATATGAAGCTTATATTCGAGAGGATGTGTCTTAAAAAGAAAATGAGTTCACTGCTTACGGAAGGATTTTAGGCTGCCTAAAACACCTTTAGAAGTTAAGACTCTATAGGGACCATGTAATTTAATGGATTTCAAATATTTTGTTGGGTCCAGGGAGACAAAGTACTGAACTGCTCTGCCTTATTAACTGAAGCCGGGATTTGTGGCTTTGAAGTGGAAATGAATGTCATTTGTTAAAAAAAAAAAAAAAAAAAATAATAAAACACACCTTGAGTTGGCAACTTGAAAGCTTGCTCTGAAAATGCAGGCACATCACTTTCTTTCTTTGCACTGGCATTATGGAGTGCATATATGAAAAAGCCTCAGACATTTAAGTTCAAACATTTATTACCTAATATTCTAAGCTCTGAATCCCACCACTTTTCTCCCGTTCTGACGCTTTGGTGCAACAGAAAAGTTGTACGGTAATAAGGAACTTGGTCTCGAAGAGGAAATGCTCAAGTGCTACCAATAATGGGTTGTAAGAACTCATAAAGTGATGGAGCCCAAGAGTGGAGCCCATGCCTATAGATCCCAAGGACGCTGCAAGGAGGGCAATGACTTGAGCAATCTCTCCCTGCTGGTAGCGCAGATCCTGGGAGAGAAATACGGTGAGTGACTTGCATACCGGCACAGTGTAAGCCCTGGAGGAACGACTGTTCCTTGGAGCAGCATGATTTCCATTGTGGATACCCATCGAGGCTGCTTCCTGAGCTCCATACTCCGATCATGTAATTTCTCTGATGCAGGGGAGTGCTGGATCTGCAGCTCTGAAAGGGTAAGAGCCACAGACTTGTTAACAGGAGGAGCAACAGTGGCAAGTGTCCTCTCTTTTATGGTTTGGGCACAGAGACTGCCCCCTTCTCCAGTCAGTCCTCTCCCACACGAGGAGAACGGGACTGAAACTCTCTCCCCCGCAGCCTGCATCATTTTTGAACAGAAAGTAACAATATTCTGTTCCTGTTCAACGTTTCTAGAAATCATTAGGTTCAGACAGCGGCGTAAACATTAAGAAAAATTACTCACAAGTGAGTTCAAATACATGAGTCAAGCATTCGCCTGTGTGAACGTAATAAAGAAACCACAGATGTATCATTTTTTAAAATTTTTGTGTAATATAGACACGCTTATCATGGTTTCCAGGGCAGCTGCCTCTTATTTTTTTTCCCTTTCCTCTACTTCCTTAACAACTCCTTTAACAACCCCAGAGCCTTTTCCCAAGAACAGCTCTTGCACATCCTCTTCCAGTTTTGCTTGTGTATCCAAAGTTTGGATAAAAGAAAAAATAAATCACAAAGTCTGGGATTGTTCAGAGCTAGGATTTGCTTCAAGCCTGTTGCTTAGTATTGACCACAACAACCTCAATGGCAGTGAGAAGGCCAGAGATGCGATTTTAGACAAGACCCCCTGCTCTTAACTTGAAAAGTCTGGTTTGAGGAGAACACCTTCTTTGAAACAACAAAAAAAAAATCATCCCTTTCCTAGCAATATCTGTCCTGCTTGAAGAAGGTGGAAGAACGCGTTTTGAGGAGAGGGCGAGTCCTTCCATGGTATTTTAAAGTCTTCAAAAGTGAGAACGAGCTTGGGATGCATTAGCGGTCCTAGCAGTCCACTAGGTTTCTTGCATTCCCACCATGTTTGTTCAGCTCGACTGGGACCACATCAGCTGATGCAGTCCAGAGGTCATCGTCTGATGGCAGGGGAAAGGATTCATGATTATGGAACAGAAAAGCCTTTATGTAAGAGTTTTAGAGGAAGAATTAATGGTATCAGGCAGGTTGATTGTTTCTCTTTTCTCTAAGTGAGAAAATGGCTGAGAACCACATTTGGGTTTTGAAAGACCTCTGATCCAGGTTCTCCACGGGGGTCTGACCCCGTGGGGTGAGATTAAAATAAAAAAAGTGTCTAGTTGCAGCTCTCCTCTTGCCAGAACTCAAAGGGGCGAGGTTTTCAGGAGAGCTCAGTGTCCAAAAGCTGCCCTTTTGGGACACGATTACCAGCCAAATTCTCCAAACAGCTCATTGAGGGTACTGCTAGATGCTCAAAATCTGCCCATTTGTTTTGGTGCCTGAGTATAAGCTGCATTTTTTTTTTGAACATCTGGCTCTAGTTGGGGGCTGAGAGCATCTTTGGAAATGTGCCCAAATATGTGCCAAGGGTATTTAGATTTGTAAGTGAGATGAATTTGTGAGCACAGTCTTTTGGATATAGCACAACAGTAAAGCATCTTTGAGCGACATTTTTTATTTCAAATATAGCATGTCCCATTCATCCTAGTGGTCGCTCTGTTGGCATCAGCAGAATAACCATGCGATAACGTACTATTCAGCTACTAAATGATGTTTGTTAAGGCCATATTGCACTCTGCAGATCAGTTCCTTAGTTTATAAAGCACTAAGACTTTCTTGACTCTGGCACTTTGAAGGTCATGTTTTGTGATGCTTCTTCATCGTCTCAGTCTCGCCAGCTTTGTCATAAAGCCATTTACAATAACAGCAATTCTGTTTTATGATAGTCTTTTCCATAACTAGTATTTCAAGCATATGCCAAAGAAACACAGTAAATACTAAAACAGTTCCCCAAATACCATGAAAAATAAGAAGGTTATCTCACATTTCCCTTCTTTAGCAATGGTTACAGGCTGAAGAAAAGAAGTACTTCCAGGCAATGAATTTCACAGCATGGGAGCATAATGAGAGAAAGCGTGGCCACCTAGTGCTTAATATCTGACTTTCAGCACAACAAAATGGCCCAAAATAGAGAATCTACATGCTTGTCCTGGGGTATAAACAAGAAAATGAATCAATGAAAACCAGTGTTTAAACCACAGAAAATGCTGTGCTAGGTTTGAATAGCAGTGCTGTTGTACGAGTAGTGCGATGCTTTCTGGAGCACTTTATAAGGACTGTTAACTCTATAGTCACAGTGGTTACAGTATGAAGGGAGATGGTTAGAAAATTATAAAGCAGGTGTCTGTAATGATGCTATTGATCAGGGCTGTGAGTGACAGCCCAGCCAAGCATTGATCTCATGCTGGGATTTGCTCATTGGATTCAAGAACGATGTGACGCAGTAATTGATTTCCTGAGGACTTATTGAAGTGTTGAGTCCTACTTTTTTTTTCTGAAATCCTGACTGGTTGTTACATGGATTTAGACATGTCCAGGGTACCCACAACAGTTTGTCTGTGCATGTGTGTGTGTGTGTGTGTGTGTGTGTGTGTGTGTGTAGGAGAGGCAAGGATTTAGAGTGATATATTTTTCAGGCTCTTTACATGTGCACAAAAGTAAAGCATTATTTAGGCAGGGGATCTTGAATGCATTGTGCCTAGCAGACAAAGCTACTGCCATATTGCCACAAAGGCTCTAGTTACTATCTGCACTCCTTCTAGGGCTGATCAGCAGCCTGGGGTATTTGTACAGGGATGGGTACCACTGGCTCCACTCGGAAATGTTTCCTCCTGTTTTTCTTAGGCAGCTCCAGGATTTGAAATAATAGCTGTAGAATAAACCTAGCAATAGATCTCCTAGAACTTCAACACTGATGGACAAGTCTCAAAAGTTGGGAGTTTCCACTTGGGAAAGAAGCCAAAAAAATCTGATGATAGATCTAGGCTGCCCAAAAAAGAGTGCCTTTTAACATGTGCATTATCAAATTGTCAGCTGACCCCAGCGCTCTTTCCTGCCCAGGTTATCCCACATCTAATAGGTCCCTTCCGACCCTGAAATCTATGAAAATTGTCATTAAGTTTTCCAGTTTAGACCTACAAAATGCCTTTGGCCTATTTCTTCTTGTGCTGGCAGATGATGATGAAATCACTAATATTATATAGGCATAGGAAGAAGCTTTCAAGGTACTTAAATGAGCGTGATGGTAAGAGGTAGATAAATAAATCCACCTACTCAACTTTGCAGGCCTACCCGGGACAGTGACGATGAAGAGGATGACGAACGGAAGGGAAGAGGCTGTACTCTTCAGTACCAGCATGCGATGGTGAGAGTCCTCACACAGTTTGTAGCTGAATCCTCTGACTTTGGAGGCCAGCTGACCTACATGCTTGGCTCCGAATGGCAGTTCGACATCACAGATCTCGTGACTGATTTCATGAAGGTGGAAGAACCTAAGATTGCTAAGTTACAGGATGGCCGGGTTCTGGTTGGTCGTGAGCATGGGATAACCACAGTTCAGGTACAGCTTTAAAATATATCTGTATATTTAGGGGCCTGACATGGGCACACGAGGGCCAGATGGAGTTGGTGTGGGCCCCAACCCTGCAGCATGGGGCCCTGGGAGGTAGTGCAGGGCTCCCAGAAGCAGCATGGGGCTCCTGGAGGTGACATGGGGCTGACAGAGGCAGTGTGGGGCTGAAGGAGGTGGCATGGTGCCTGATCCTGGATCATGGGGGCCAATCTGGCTTGCAGACTGGCCCTGAGCCACTCATTTGGTCCACGCCAACAGACGGTTGAGTGCCACTGGTCTAGATTTAGGAAAGTATTTAGACACATTAAGAGGCAGACAGGTATTAGGTTAAGAGTAAATATGCCCTAGTTGTGATAAAAGACTATTTTTGGAGACAAGCATTAATTGAACATACAAAGAAATTTGAATAGATTCTGGTTTCTGTTGTCATGGTTCTTAGTTATAGCAACACAGGGAAGTTGGGGTGAGATTTGCAAAGGGATTTATTTGCCACAAGAGGCAGATGGGAATTTTCAAAAATACCTACGCCTACTTATTTTTGAGAGCTATAGTGGGAAAGTACTTAACCTGTTTAAAAAGCCAACTGTGTGCCTATCTGCATCGAGAGGTGCCTAAATTTAAATATGTGGTTTCTTGTGTTCCAAACCTGCTTTAAGTAAAACTGTTTTCATGACATTAATAATGAATCTTGAACTGTTTCTTAATGGAGGTTGTGTATGTAATGCAGCCTTACACACAAGGCACATGTCTTGGACCTAAATCAAGGGACAGTGGACATTTTGGGCCTAATGCTGCACAGGAAAGACTCCTATTGCTATAGTGGGCATTAGTAGCAAGGTTTCTAGTCTGGGTAGGGGGTGCTCAACTGCCAGCCCATGGGCCACATTTGGCCTGCGGGGATCTCCACGGGTCTGTAAATTTGGTAGCCAGGGAGTGGTGGCATTAGTTAACACTCCTCCGCTGCCAGATTTCTGGACCCATATAGAACCCTGTGGGCCAGACAGCACGCTGGATTGGTGTGCGGAGGTAACCCGGTGAAACATTTTATGGCAATTTTTGTAAATCTAGTAATTTGACAGCAAAATGAACGTAACAGTTTTTGGGGAAACCATTATAGCTTACAAATGAATGTGGCAGACATAAGATTGACTCAATCAGGAGTGTTGCAGCGATGAAAGAGTATGATCTTGTTGTGCAAGAGTGCATCCTGTGCTGTTTAACACAAGAATACTTGCTTGCTTTTTGAAGGTTTTGTCGCCGCTCTCTGATTCCATCTTGGCTGAGAAGACCGTGATAGTACTAGATGACCGGGTAACAATTACAGACCTAGGGGTGCAGCTAGTTGCAGGCTTGTCCCTATCTTTACAAATAAGCAAAGGAAATAAGAGAGCTATTGTTTCCACAGCCTCCGCTTACGATATTCTTCATGCCCCAAAACAGGTATGGATCGAGACAGTATTGCCATTTTATAACCGATTGATTTGTTTGCTGTGTTTGCCAGATCACAGGGGAAAGCTATATCCTATAGAGTTATTCAGCATGCATAAGGTGAAAGCAATGCATTTCATGTACCTGAAGACACAGCTTCCTACAGCAGCTCACTCATCCAGGTCTGCTCCTGCCCAGATACCTTTACAGCATGGCCGTGCGTTTAGCACTTGAGTCCTGGCCATACACATTGCTGATAGCACCATATAGGCAACTGGCTGAGCACGTACCTCTTCTTAGCGGATCACACCTTGTGGGAAAGTGGTGTGTGTCACTGTAGTTACCATGTGTGCATGCTCCTAGGGTAAGTCAATGTGGACTGTAAGGATCTTGATCAACTATTGAGGTGGGGATAGGTTCCCTGTTCCTATACCCTCTTCCCACATGAGTATCAATATAGCCAAGCAAAGCTCTTACCCCTCTCTATGAAAATTACACATATTTGCCCCGCTGAACTTCTCCCCTCAGTGGTTTTGTATCTAATATAGAATTGCTCCCTGCAGCCCTGAGGCTCAGCCTTGTGTGAGTTCAGAAGGATTAGGCCAATAAGTGTATTCACCGCATCTAGTTTGTACTGTGTTTAAAAGAATCTAGACATTACAGATTTTCCACTTACCCCTCCTGTTTTTACCATAAAAGTAGACAACATCCTAAATGGGGTTGGGCATATTTCGGTGACAGCATGGCAGAATCAGAAAGAAGCAGATAAATGCTTTGAATAATATGTAAAAAAAAAAAAAACCAACCCTTATGTTCTGACATTTCATTACCAGTATCAGTATGCAACTGCTTTTTAGCACAGGTAATAGTCAATGAAGGACAAAAAATGGGTTTGGTCAAACATTGCTCAAAAGCTAAATAGCAGCACATTTTTATAAAAAGAGTGTGATTTCTTTTATGTCTAAAATGAACCATCATGTTTATACACTTCACATAACCTTGTGCATTTGGAAATACTTTAGTAGAGAATGTAAAATACTTCATTCAATTCTCGCTCATAATATAATCTGTTTAAATGGGCTGAGCAGGATTAACCTCCTGACCAATGACACCTAGAATTTATGCAGGCCTTTTATAAAGAGAAGTAGCATGTCAAAGTGTTCCTTACCTTTATGTCATTTTCCTAAGTTAATTAAATGCTAGGAATCTGATTATCTTCATCAGTGGGCTTTGGTTTTAGAATATTAAATTCTTATTTTGTACCAGAAAGAAGAGCAAGAATGGTTTTGCACTTAGAGTTAGATGGTTCCTTGTTTGCACTCCCAAATATAAGCAATGTCTAAGGGGTGTACAAGACGCAGAATTGCAAGTCTAAAAACAAAAAGCTGACTTGAAACTTTTTGGAAAACAAACAAAACCAAACTATGGCCATACTCTGTATTCATATCACTAGTGTCAAGCAAACTTAAGCTACCAAAAATGTATAATGCGGTATTGTAACTTCCATACTGTTTTTCTCCCCCTCCTCCATAGGAAGCCATAGTCAGTGCCTGGATTTTGTTCAGTGATGGCTCTGTGACGCCTTTAGACATTTATGACTCCAAGGATTTTTCTATCACAGTCACTTCACTGGATGAGATGGTAGTATCTGCCCAGCAAAACCTTCAGTCTAGATGGCCTGGGGTAGTTGCAGAGGGTGACGGGCAAGGACCCCTAATTAAAATTGAAATGGTGATCAGTGAGCCCTGTCAGAAGACCAAGCGAAAGAGCATTTTGGCTGTGGGGAAAGGAAGTGTCAAAGTGAAATTTGGGCAGAAAGATTCTGATCACAAAGGAAGCACTAATGACATTGATGACGTGGACAGAGATCTTAAAAACCACGTGAGCAATTCCATAGAAAAGACGGCAGAACAGGAGAGGACAGTGCAAGAATGGTCCAAAATTGGAGCTTCCATTAATCATGAAGACAATGTCAACAAAAGCGCAACTTCCAAATCTCCCATTGATCAGAAAAAAGGTCCCGAGGATGGCCAGCTCCTAAATAATCCAACCGTCTTCACAAATTTTCCTACACAAGTAGAGATCCCAGGGCAAAATAATCCCAATGACCTTACGTTGACTTCGAGAGGATTAACAGATTTGGAGATTGGCATGTATGCCCTGCTGTGCGTTTTCTGCCTAGCGATTTTGGTCTTTTTAATTAACTGCGTGGCTTTTGCTTGGAAGTACAGGCACAAAAGGTTTGCTGTGAGTGAGCAAGGCAACATCCCGCATTCTCATGATTGGGTCTGGCTTGGAAATGAGGTTGAACTTTTGGAAAACCCAGTTGACATTTCACTCCCATCAGAGGAATGCACTACGATGATTGACAGAGGAATGCAGTTTGAAGAAAGCAACTTTCTCCTTAATGGGAGCTCTCAGAAAAATCTTCACGCTCAGATCCTCAGATCATCCGACTATGCTTGTGAGAAAGAAGTTAAAAGTGAACCTATTCATCCTTCCGGGCCAAAACAGAAACGAGTTAAGTTCACTTCATATACCACAATCCTGCCGGAAGATGGAGGTCCCTACACCAATTCAATCCTATTTGACAGTGACGATAATATTAAATGGGTATGCCAAGATATGAATCTTGGCGATTCCAAGGAACTTAGGGACTATATGGAAAGACTGCAAGACAATATGTAAAACTACTTTCTTATGTTTGTAATCACCTTTATGCCTTCTGTTTCATGGATGGTGGAACAGTCAGTCCAGTCAGCAATAGGAAATAACCCAAGAGAGTCTAACCTGTGGAGGTCCTGAGATGATAACTTCATATCATTGAGCAGGTTCAGGAAGCTGGCTGAGTTAAATGCGTTTCACCATAAACCAGGATGTGCCCCTAAAACAGCTCCATGTAGGTGTTGGAGGTGTCGCACATGATGGCTGTTTTTGTATACTGCCTGGTACTAGCTAAATGCTAATACAACTACGCTCAGACTCAGAGGAGACTACCTTTGTTTGTCATCTCATGATAAGCAGTAATTCAGAGAACGAGGGATTTTTTTCTGTTGATTTTTTCTAGTCGTCGTCCTTTGTAAAGCACAGTGGATATTTCTTGCTTACAGCCTGAGACTAGGCGTACTTTAAAAGAAATCTAAAACAAATCTGTTTAATTGTACTGCCTACGTGCAAGGCAGCCAAGCAGTTTCATTACTTTTTACGGGAAGACCCACCCACACGTGGTTCATTCTTTTCCGTATTGTTTATGAAGTTGATTTGACTTAGGGAGCACTAAATATTTTCTTTGGGGACTTCCTTTTTTCTTTTCTTTTCGGTTGTACCAAAGTGTAGTACAGTATATTTACAATGATTCAGGTTTTCTACTCATTAGCATCAGCCCTGAAGGATACCTCCTTCATCACTGATTATCTTTCTCCTTCCCATGTGAGTCTTTAATATCAGAAACATAGAAAGGTATTAAGAAATCTTACACTGGGAAAGGGCTGTATCGTCTTACAGGGAACTGTACATACAATAATAAACCCTGGAAAACAAAACAAAAAAAAAATCAAGGAGTAGCCCTGGGTTTACTTTTGTCGTTGCCAACGTGAAAAATTACCGGCAGCAAAACCGAATACCTTTCAAAGAACAATGCCTCTGTTGAAATAGTAACATTTATAGAAGTTTTCACCCCCCACCCCCCCCCCCCCCCCCCCCCCGAAACGTGGTATTGAAATGCACAGAACAGGGAGCAAATTGTCTAGGAAATAACCAAAGGCTTGAAGTCTGTGTTACTGTATAGTAAAAAAAAAAAAAAAAGAATTGATGCTGCGGTTTAACGGGACGTAGCGCTCCATCTACAATTACTGGTGCCTCCTGGCCCCGTGTAAAACCCATCTCTAAACATAAGCCAGGTAACGAGAGAGCCTTTACATCAAGTTTGATTAAAAAAAGAAAAAGGAAAAAAAAACACAAAGCGGCTACTCCTAAACTTGACGAGAAAAACGTTAGGCTGGAGATTCAGAGCTGCCATTTCAAAAGCATTATAGGCATTTTCACATTGAAGTACGATTGAAATGTGTGGAAAATTACAACCTGGAAACCTTTCTGTATGAAATGTCTAAGAGAAGCAATAAAGTACGCTGCGTGAATCGGGAAAAGACAAAATAGGCACCTTGTCCAAACAGAACTTCCTCGCTGCCCCCCTCCCCCGTTCTCCTGGGGTTTAGGCAAATTTGCCGGAGTTTAAGCAAATTAAATTCGAGAGCTGGATCTGGCAACCTGAGCGTGTTTTTGTAGCTGTCCAAGACAGCCGGGGCTCTGGGGAAGTCTGTTCAGATCCTAATCCACATGATGAGTTGGGAACATCTCCAGTGCAAATACGACGGAGGAATGCTAATAATTAGCATGGAGGAGATAGTGTGGACACCACAGCTATTGAACTGACAACAGACTCCTGTTTGATGTCGCTGCATCACGTGGTAGAGGGGGTGCATACTGCAATCCAGTTTTAAACTGATAAGATAACAAAGAACATAATGGTACTTCAGTTTTATGAGAGAGATGGAACTGGCTGGGTCACACTAATGCTCAAGGTTTTTAATGATGTCTCTTCTTCTCTAATTTAACAGGGACGGATAGGGACGTCTTAATTGTTGCCAGTTACTGAAACATTTCTCCCCCCAGCTCACCGGATTCGTTCACATTGGGTTTAACTATAAGCAAAGCACAGCACCCATGGATATAAATTGACCAGGAGTACATTTATATTAGAAGTGGTAAGAAGGTTTTTAATAGTCAAGACAGTGTGGTTTGGGAACGATCTTACAATAGAAGTAGGAGAGGCAAAATAACCTAACTACCTTTAAGATGGAATTAATTAACTTTAACGATGGTATCATATAACCTGGTTGCTTGTGATCTGGGAGATCCTTCCCAGTCCTCTATGTTTTTCTATAACTACTTATCTACTTAAGCTCCATGCTTAAGCATGTCCTGATCTCCATCCTTACTTGGCAAAGCACTTAAGCTTATTTAAACCCAAAGGAATTTAAGTGCATGCTTAAGTGCTTTATTGAATCTCTGCCAATATGTTAACAATGGACATGAGTCAGTAGCTGTGCAGCTTATTCTGGAAAATTTCCCTTCTAGGAATGAGAAATATGAGAAAAAAAGTGAAATGGCAGTTTTCATGCATTTCACGTTAGCAGTCACTTCACTCTGAGGCGAAGGCTGCTGGAGTTAGAGCACATGTTTCCACGCTTCTGTTCCATTGTGTGCATATTTAATAGAAGCTATAAAGTTTATATGGGGGATATAAGAGCAGTAAACTTCTAGTTTAGCACAGATTTGTCTGGGTTGGCCAAAGCAAAGTCCCTTGTTGGCTCTGCTGTCTGTAGCGTGACTGGTTTGGGCTATCTGGAAGTCGTACACAGCAAGTCCATCCAGAAGTTAATGTCCACCAGTGACAATATACAGTTAAAAAGCTAAGAAACATAATTGCTATCTAATAGTAAAAAAAAGAAAAAGGCCTCAGCATTTAGCCTTCAACACCAATGCACTGAATATGGCCATGATGTGAAATACTCTGGAACTACTTATCATATACTAATATTGAATAAACTGAATTGTTGCATTAAAGTTCAGAAGTGACAGCAAGTAAAAATGCATAAAGCTACAGAATGAAAAACCAAGACAACAGCGAGAAAATGAGAATGTACATCTTCTGCTCTCATTTTATGCTTCTGTAACAGGTAAAAATAGTGGAGTTACTCTAGATCAACACTGGCCTAATAGGTTATCTGTTCCTACTTAGAAGAGCTAGGTGAAAATTTTAGGACAAGTAGTTTATTCAGGAAAAAGTAGTTCCAGATCAAGCAAATAGTTACAGCTGAAGAAAGCTAAAACATTCAAAGTAAAAATTTATAAATGCTTAATTTTGATGTTTTGAACAACATTTTTAAAACTTTTCAAAATGAAAATTTGAAACAAAAATTTCAAATGTTTCAATTTTATTTTATTTTTTTAAATGTGTGAAACAAAACAAAACAAAAAAAGAGAGCAGAATTAAACTTGTACCATGAAACTGAAATAATTTATTTGGGAAAAAGAGGGGAAAAAAGGTTTGGAAAAGAAGAAGAGATAATTTTTTAAGCTCTAACTTGGCCAGTACACGAAAAATTCAGCTGTTTGCACTGTTCTTTTTCTCTGTATTCTGCTCTACTGTTAAATGAACTATATTTGAAGACCAATAAAAAAAAAAATCTCAATTTTAATAGGATTATTAACCAAAAGAAGGGATCCTGTTAAAAGACAGATTGTCTATAAGCAGGAAACGTGAACTGATTGAGGAGACTTGCATTGTTATGCCTGTAAGAATTAAGCTTCAATAGCTGCAGAGAGGCAACACCCATGGCTTCATACAGAATAAGAAATATCCCAGAAAGGTATTTATGACTCTTACAGGACATACGTTTTGTGTAGGTTTCTTTGCACACTATCAAGGAAAGTACGCACGCATTAACTATACATAGCGCCGAGAAGGAAACTCATTAAGGGAGGATTCACATCATGTGTCGATTCTTGCAAACTTTATAAATTATAAAGAAAGGTAACACGAGACACTTGGCCCTTGTAAATCTGTGTGTGGTGGTTTATATCTTCTAAAGATCTGACCCACAGAGAGTATTAAGGGGATGAGTTCACTTCCAACTGTGCAGCATTATGATATTTCATTTGGACGTTATACAGCCCAAGTCTATATGGCTTTTCTAGGCACCCTTCTGATCCAAGGACGAATTTGGAAAACCAGTGCCCCTTACACTTCTCTATGTATAACAAAGCTAGATTAATATTAATGAGCTGCTCTTTCTTCATTCATATTGGGGAATGTACAAGAATACCTTAGAGCCATATGACTCTAATATGACATAATATAATGGAATATATCTGTATTTCAAGGGAGAGTACATTATGAACGGGTTACCAAATTTTCATAGGGAATATGCTCTTTTCTGAAATACATATTGTATGCACTACATTGAAATACACTATAGTGTATTGTGAAAGGCATACATTTACTGAATCGGCAACACTGAATATGTATATACATTACACCCAAAATATTTATACATATAGTAAGTCTTAGATGTATAACAGAATGAATACTGTACAAAATAAACTGTAAGTTAAGAGAATTAAAGAGGACTTTTATACCTGTGTAATTTGTATATTAAGTTATTCAAGCCTCAGTTTCTATTATGAAATATGTCATTTTAAAGCTGTTTCTATAGACAGAGCTCAGAAATAAAGACTGCAGTCTTTGGCAAGGCAGCAAACAAGTGAGAATTTGCAGGGCGTGAATACCAACATGTTGCTCACTTAAGTCTTAAATTTGAGTCTACCTATTTTAAACCTGAGAAAAACAAGGCGTGTTGCCTGAATGTGTACCATGTGATGGAGTATGCATTAACACTGCTTTGGCAAACCAGGAATATGTCAGTATTGGATTGCTTGAGCTCCCACTGCTTATGTTAGTGTGGGTTTTCAGGTTTTGATCCATGTGTTTCACACAGCTCTACATCTGATATGCCAGCCCAACTCACTGTTTCAGTAGTGCTGGACCATGGAGGACACTGAGATCATCTACAAGGAGCAAAGTACAATCAGTCCATGGATGCTGGGCGTGCACACAGCTTCCCTTGTTTTGGTAAGTACAGTGCTGCAGTTGTGCGAAGTACGTGTACTTTTAGGGAACACACAACACGTTAAAATACAGCCCGCGAGTTTCCCAGGACAAATCACCACAGGGCTGGGGTTTTATTTCTGCTACATTGTGATGAATCTAAAATCATCATTTTGGGTATTTACAGAATTTCTGCATTGCACCCACAGTGACGGTATCCAGTGCCTCAAAATTAAGTATGCCTTAATTAATTTGCCCATAAGAATTTACATAAGAAGTCTAGTAGAGCCAGAAATATAATTCAAGTCTCCTAAAACCGAGTCATTGTTAAACAGAAGACTGTTCCATCTCCTGTACGTAACACTGTATCGTCCAGTCCTCCTTACATTGGTAGGATAGGTTTGGTCCCCAGGGCTCAAACCATCCTTCAGTATTGCCAAGGGGTATACTGTTTTTTTTTCCTAATTAAGGCAATTTAATGCTGTTTGTATGATTAAAATGTGTTACTTTTACTTTTAAATCGTTAATCTCATGTATTGAAACAATCTCTTTTGCTGAACTGATGACTGGGCCTAGGATATAGGCTGGGACTTTCAAAGGGGCTTAGGAACACTGATTTTTAATTACCTTTTGGGCACATAACTCCCTTAAGTTGTCTTGGGAAATCACAGCAGTAGAAAGAAAGGACATATTCATTATTCATATTGCACTGAATGTTTAAATAAAAAAAAAAAAAAGCTTTCTTAGGGCTGTATTGTGACATGCTTATCTGAGTAGCTGTCTTACTAAGCAAATAGACCTCAGTGGGACAACTCATGTGCCAATAAAGATACTGGAATATGGGCATTTTTAGGCAGAAAAACAAGCTTGCTTCCATCTCCAAAAACTACAATTCTCCCTCGCACCCAAATATAGCCATACAATCAAATGATTAAATCTGCCTAAGTAAGCAAAGTTCAAAGATCTTTATGGAAAGTTTTAACTATCAAGGCCATAAATTAGAATGATGTATAATAATTACAGAGCTTTATAAAAAAACACTAAATTAGGGCTGATTTTCCTTTAGAGGTGCAGGTACTAGTGCGTCGGAAACAGAGTCGTTGGCAGGGGCCAATAGAAAGGCCTGCGTGGTGATCATGGTCAAATATTAAATAAAAAACTCTGAAACCCTGACTCAGTTGAAACTCCCACTGATGTTACCAGGGACTGAAATCAGGACTGGAGAGAGAGACTTGTTGATCAGATTTGGGGGCTGAAGAGTTTGATACGTCTTTATATTACATAAAACCCAACCCTGTTTTCAATCAGCAGCACGCAGCGTGAGAGCTTTGAGTTCATATAACTGGTGACCTACTGCATTATATAATATTTATGAAATGTAAGGATTTTGCTGTTTGCAAATGAAGCGACAGTTTGCAAAATGGACCGTGTTAAAGCTTTGCCTGCCCAAAAAGTTACCCAGTGAAAATGACACCAAATTTCCATTGAATTTCTGTAAATTTATATTCCTGTGCTCTCCTTGGCAATTATATACAAGTTTTTGATCTTTTCAGGGAATACAATTGAGTTGAATTGATGCTTAGGGCCAGTTTAGGTAAAGATTAAAAGTGATCTTCTACGATTTACTTAATTGTCCAGCTTCTGATTATAATGTCACCTACATCCATGCTTATTGGAACAGAAGTTGCTGATATAGTATACAGCTCATCAGTAACTTGGTCTTCAGTACTTATTAAATATGCTGCATAGTAGATAATATCATATTATCCTTCCACATAGCACATACTCAAGTCAAAACTCTAGCTTGTATGGACACAATCCCAAAGTCATTCATAGGGATTCATCGATGCTAGGGTCGGAAGGGACCTCAACAGATCATCGAGTTCATCAGGTCCAACCCCCTGCTGTGAGCAAGAAAGAGTGCTGGGGTCAGATGACCCCCAGCTAGGTGCATGTCCATTTAGTACCTTAATAGTTAAGAGAACAGAAAATGTTACAAAACCCCCGTTAACTTAGGGCTGAGTTTTATTCTTTGCAATTTTTTTAATACCTTCCCCTTGCCAGTTGTGTTGCAGCTCCAGTTACTTCCTGTGCTTTGATACTACGGCAATTGAAACTGCAGCAAAAAAGCCCTTGGGTGGAATTGTGACCCAATAAGGTTAGTGGAAAATTGGCCCTTGATTTCAATAGGGCCAAAATTTCAGAGTGTTTTATTTCTGCTGCTTTGCTTTTAACCTATAGCAGCACCTAGTTGTACTGCGAGGGGAGGTTGATCTTACAAAGTGCTTAGGATATTTGGAGGTATTTGTACACACATACAATCCTTTCTATGTAAGTATTTTGGATGAAGCCAGTTTTTAACATGTTCACGTGCACTCCACTCCCGTAGCGGTGCTTTGGATAATCGTATTTCGGTATAGAGTGCCCTGCTTGTTTTAAAGTGTGTAGCTTGTGAAATGAAATTATTGGTGTCCTTTTATTTTGAGGGCTATTTCTAAATTGACTGCAAAAGAAGAGGATTAAGATACTGATTGACTAATGGACTTGAAAAGGGACCCAGGCACTTTGTCTTTATCAGTAACTTATGTAAAGAGTAAAATGTATGGCCTGCACAAGTCTGAGCTCTACTTACTTCCACTTAAGATCTCCAATTAGTACTTAAGTGGAACTCAGTGGTGCATAGACCTTCCACTGATTCTCTCTACAAGGGTGAATTTCATTGGGAATAAGGTATTTGAAATAAAAAAAAAAGTGAGGCATGTGTTTATTTCTTCTTTTCTTCAAAAAGCATCCCAATGAAAAATGAACTCTTCTGAATAGCGCAAGGTGGCATTATTGTCCATTATGAATCAACAAGATATAAAAATATTCAAAACTGTGTAACTGGTAGTGTATAAACAGATGCCATTTGATGTATTACAAGCTATAAATCAACCTTTCATTTCAGAGGTAAAATATTCCTCCTTCCATGGCAAATTAATTTTGACAAGGTGCTTTATTTTATTTCCAATAGATGTGTTTTAATAGCATGGTTTATTTTCACAATTTAATTCAATTTTGGAATACATTGAAAGGTCAGAGCCCAAATCCAAGCAGCCATACAAATGAGGTGGAGATACTTGTCTGCGTCTATCGAACAATCAAAGAAGGGAAATCTTGGTTGTATGACTCTTGTTCTGACTCTGTAAGCTTTTCCCCTGAGACTCTATGTTTTGGGTGAAGGTGCTTGGGTTAAAACCGGATATATTTAATGTGCTCTATTTAAGAAGGTACGTCTAGTCCTCTGCAAATAGACATACACCAAATTATGGGGGAGTGCAGTCACGTCGGAGGACAGGCTGGGGATACAAGCTGATCTGGACAGGCTTTCAAGGTGGGCAGATCGAAACCCAGTGATGTTTAACACAGAGAAATGTGAAGTGCTCCATGCAGGGAGTAATGATCCCTAACACACTTACAGGCTCGATAGTGCTACATTTGCCACCACCACAACTGGAAGAGACCTGGGGACCGTGATAGACCATGAGCCACCAGTGTGATGCTGTAGCTGGCAAAGCAAATAAAACACCGGTGGCTCAGTGATTCAGCCAAATCAGCATTGAATCTGAAGATTCGGATTTGGCCGCATCGAATCAACTAATCGAATCACTGTCCCCGATTTGGCCCAAATCCGAATCGAATAGGGCCCGCTTCACACACCCTTACAGCAAACACTACATCATCCTCCCAGCTCCTACCAACCAAGGGCTTTATGAAAATATCTAACAGAGGAACAAAGAACTGCACCTTTGGATCAGACTAATGGTCAGCTTAGTCCACTAACCTGCAGGCACATCTACCCAAGACGCTTAAAGTGAGGTAGACAAATTCTCCTGTGCATTAGCGTGTCACAGTGAGAGTTGTGCTAATGCACTAATGCGCACTAGGATTAGTTTACTGCACATTAGCGTCACCTAAAAGGTGTGCCACTGGTGCTGCTGTGCAGCAGCACTGATTACAGTGCATTAAGGTACTAAAGTTGTAGTACTCATGTAGACATGCCCAGTTTCTGACAATAACTAGCATCAACTGATTCAGCGAACACTGAGAAGGTCCACAATAGCCAATTATGCCATAACTTCACTACTTTGCCTGTGAAATTGAGAAAGGACAGTTAGGTAGCAACACCAGGCAATTATGGGCTACTCAGGACAGCAGGTACAGTTATTGTTGTAAAACGTTTTCATAAGGGGGGGCAGAAAAAAAAAATCACTGAAATTAAGAACTGCAGCTCGTTTCCAGGTACGTCCTCTGAAAGCTATAGGGAGCCAATGCACATAAAATACGCAGCTCTCTTTAGTGTGTACAGATCTGCAGCCAGATCATAAGTTCAGCTTTTTCAGTTCAACTGATGGGAAGAGGGTGGCTAGAGTCTAGGTCCGGATTTGCATGTGCCCCTTGTCCAAGATCTTTTTCTAATTTAGCAACCACTTTAACTTCTCCAGCACACAGATTAATATAAAGTCCCAGGAGTTTAGTACTTGTTCTGTGCACACAACGAAGGGAGTTGAATCTGCTGTTCAACAGAAGGCATTTCCTGCATCATTTCAGGATTTCAGGTATTGTTTAGTAATCATCTTGGTATTTAATGGTTTTTCCTAATTTGGAAATAAGTCAGCTTGATCTCACCCTATTTCCAATCTCACTGGCACTGGAAAATATATTGAAAGAGACTGTCACGATACCTGCTGTAATGAGACATTTTGGAATTTCCACCTCCGTCACCCTGCACTGGTCCAGATTTGAACTGGAATCACAACCAGCAAATCCACTATACTTTGAGGTCACCTACCATCCAAACAAGTGAGGGGAATACACTACACAAGGAGCTTCATGGCATATAAAAAAAATAAGTATTCTCTAGTAAACACAGCAGCATGATGCGCCTAAAAGGATTTTACAGTCAGGGTGTTTCATTTGGACTTCTTTTAACTCTAAATTTTCAATAGCTGCAGAAGATGGTTTCTTAGATTTTAAGGGAATTGATTCCATTTTAAACTAAGCCTGACTTAAATTAGGGCTCCTGATACAGTGTTGTCCAAGGCAACCAAGGATCAGAGCTGTGATTCCACTGTGTCCTCTACAGTTATTTGACCTGACCCTACCATGGCTTATTATTTAATTCCTTAGTCATTGCATTTTATAAGTATTTATAGTGTCTTTTATTTATTTATTTATTTAAAGTAACCTACTCATGCATCTGAAAAGTCAGGTATTTATGGTCTGCTGTGCACTGAATCCTGTATGATGGAAGCTTTTATTTGTCCATATTATATATACACAGGATCTATACATGCATCTGTACTGTAAACTGTCCAGATGACTAGATTTGATGAAAACTGAAACTCAGTCCTTGTTAATAGTTCATAAAAGTTCACGGGTGCCGTTTCTCAACTAAAGTTTCCGTCGTTTGAAAACGGTGGGATTTTATGATTGCTTCATAAATGTACTTTGAGCCTTTCAAGCTATCAATTAACTTAGAGTCCCTCTTAACATTCACCAGCGTCTCCCTATTTCAACCAGCTGGCTTTGTCTGAAGTTGACAAGACAACTGTTGTTTTTTTTTAACCTCTCTCTCAACGTGCATCTAGGTTGGAGGGGAAGTGTCAGAAAAAAATAAGTTACAGAAACTATCCCCAGCTGATATAAATTAGCCGTGCTGCTCTGACAGAGCACTGCTCATTTCTGTCTGCTGAGGATGCGAGCCGTCCATGCCTTGATGGCATGTCTGGTGCCCTCACGCACAGTCCTGGGCACAAATATCTTTTAAGCTGAGTGTGAAAACTTTAATGGTGAATCCTTAAGCATTCTGGTCATTCTGATCCCTAGCAGTTCTGAGAGGAAAGCAGCACATGGAGTTACAGCAGTGGTTTTCAACCTTTTTTCTCATTTGTGGACCCATAAAAAATTTCAAATGGAGATACCGACCCCTTTGAATTTTAAGTGTGGGTATTGGTGTACTTTTGATTGATCATAGTCAGCTTTCATGGACCCCCAAGACATAGTCTGCGGCCCCCAGGGGTGTGTGGGCCACAGGTTGAAAACCACCAGGCTAGAGGAAATGGGAATGCATTGAGGAAGAGTCAAATTGAACATTTCAGCAGTCTCTTGGTCCTCGATGTCTTTTAAAAGAAGGCTTTCCACTGTCTGGCAGGCCTGAATGTCGGGCATGCTATAAGCAACATGACTGGAAATGTCTTATCCCTTGCCTCTGAACAGGGGAGTAGAGACAGACAGGCACTTACAGGACTGGTTCTTTGAACTGAAAACCAATAAAAATGCTTTCCAAGCGAAAGACCTGCTCTCTCAGGTACGTGCAACCCCTAAGTAATGCAGAGCTTCTCTAGAAATACAAAGGTATTAGAACCTCTTTGAGCAAAATAGGACATGAAGAGTACTCTTGGAAGACACTTCTGTAACATAAAACCCTCAAGGACTGAAAATAAAATAAAAGTTCATGGACAGGTTTGTGCAGAAAATCCACTGGGTTTTGCTCAGTTCACTCTGGCTGCACTTTTACAGTTCCAGGGAAACAGCAATGAAGATGACTGTGGATTATGAGATTGTCAGGAGAGTGACATTCACCCCAACGTGCAGGGTCTTGGCCCGTCCCCATGTACCATTACACCTAATATTAAAGGTTCACATTAAACTAGCTCAAGAGCAGATGCAATCGTATCTAAATGCATTACATTAACAGGTGACATGGGTACAAGGTATCTTGGGAGTAAAGTGACTGACACATTTAATTATTCATGGAAACACGTGTTTTCTAACATTGTTCTTGGATGTTCCTACCTTCTGCAGGAGGTAGGAACATTTCGGTGCCAGAATATAGCAATTATGCTGGCACTGTAGGAACGTCACAGCAACTGCTGCGGTAGCCAGCAGCAAAGTCAGCACAGGTGACAGG
>NW_005841833.1:97121-97514 GCF_000455745.1 Alligator sinensis | reverse complement strand
CGTGTAGCCCACGAACGATGCAGCGTGCAGCTGTCTGTCTGGGGCGGCGAGGGGAAGCTGATGGATGGATTTAAAGTAGCATTTTGTCTACAGAAGCTCATTTGTTTAAAAAGGACCGGAGGTCTTTTAATCTTTTAAAATGATGTGCTTTTTACTAAAGCTATTTCCATCTGCTTACAATTTTTTTTTTTTTTTTTTAAACACTGTTTCCATACAGCAAACCTGGCACGTCTTCAGTGTAACGAAGTACAAGGGTGTGCTGTCTTTGGAGTTGAAAAAAATACTATAGTAGCCACCTTCCACAAGACAAACAAACAAAATATATAATATATAAGTTTCCATAGAGAAAGGATCCTGAAATGGAAACTTTCCTCTAAAAAAAAAGTGGGGGAA
>NW_005841833.1:96744-97111 GCF_000455745.1 Alligator sinensis | reverse complement strand
GGGGGGGGAAAAAAAAATTTCAGTGAAACATTAGGATACAAAACCTATGTAGGAGCCATTAAGTACTAAGTATTATTAGCACCCATCTTCAGTTCAGAAGGAGTATCTGTGTCTCCTGGACTAAGATTAAGAAAGGGATATGATAAAAACAGAAGTTTGCATGGTGGTGGTTGCCCTAATTTCAAGTCCAGCACCAAAACTTCAGGGGCGCATCCACACAAGATATTGACTGCAGAGCATCCTTATTAGCTCCACAGCAAATGTCTCTTGGTCTACACATGCACCCCCATTAGGCTAAGGTAAACTAATAAACTTCACTGCAAGTTAGTACTTGTAAATACAGCAGAGGGTTTTTTGGGGGGTGGGG
>NW_005841833.1:92514-96733 GCF_000455745.1 Alligator sinensis | reverse complement strand
CATGCAGCAGCGCATGTGGAGGTGCTGACGGGGCTGGCTGTGGCACGAGGGTGCTCCATTGCAGGGGCTGCCTGCTGGCTAGCCCCACACTGGAGTATCCTCAAGTGCTGCACAGGGCTTGGCTGGGGCATTGAACTGGGTTAGAATGGCCCCAGGCTGGGAAGTGTGCCCCCCTGCCAGCAAGGGCTGCTCTGACCTGGCTTAGAGCACTGCAGTCCCAGGTGCACATTTAAACGGTGAACCCAGGAGCAATTTACTCTGGCGCAATATGCACCAGAGTTTATTGCTGCACGTTAATTGCCTGTGCGGATGCATCCAGCGAGTTGCAAATCAGAGCTCTGACAGTGATCCCTGCTGCAGAAGTGGTCCCATAAATCTTAACCGGTGTTAAAACGCCAGTCTGGTTTTCAGTGATCTTTCCACCGGAGCTTCCCCGGTGGTCAATACACAGAGGGCTTTAAAGCACTGGGAAGTCAACTGCCTGTGCGACTGTCTGCTTGCTGTTGGCTAAGAGGAGGCGTTTCGGGCACAAGATGCGAAGCCTCACGAGGGGCTCCGAGTTTAAGCAGGTGCTAAAGTAATAGATACACAAACACCAATCTGTTATTTTAATACTATGCTGTTCTTTCCTCGGAGGACATTTTAAGCTTTTCTTAAGCATTAATTAATCCTCACAGCAGACTTGTGAGGTAGGAAGATATTATCACTGTTTGTCAAGTGAGGAACTAGAGCTACAGAGAGATTAGGGTTCAGATGTCTAAACATCTTTCCTGGAGCCGAGGAAGGGAACGTGGTGCCGGAAAGCTCGTGTAACGTCGCTCCCTATTCTATAGTTGGTCCAATAAAAGAAAGTACCTAGCAGACCTTGCATTTAGGCATTGCAAGACTCAAGTAATTTAGACCAGTTTTCAGAGGTTGTCCATGTTGATACCATTTTCTTTCTGAGCCCTGGATCACTGCTGATCAAACAAGCTTTGTGCACTCACCTCCCACCCCCTGCACATGCCCAAGCCCAGCAGTCAGCAAAGGCAGCTTAGAGGGGTCCTGAGGTTCCTAAGTCCCGGCAGGAACATGCACTCGCCCCAGTCAAAACCCCACAGCCTTATCTGTGGCCAATATCCAATACTTCAGATGAATGCAGGTGAGAAGCTAAGCACCCATGGGCAGGGGGAATCCTTTCTGTGCTCTGCAGGTGACCAGCAAAATCTCCGAATCCTGGGACTGGCAGGGACCTACTGCACTGTGCAAGAGTTACCTCGCAACTTCAGCATGGGGATTCAAAATGCTTAAAATCACACAAGTTTATTATTGAAGGAGTAATTCCATTTTCTGTCGCACCATCCCTCCCCGACACTTCTATCCTGAAGCAATTTAGGTTCTTTGTCCTGCCTACTTTGCTCAAACCTTTATTTCTCTGAAAATTAGAAATCATCTTAAATTTGTCAGGTCTAAAACTTGTTCATATCCACTCCACAGCCATTTGGAGAAAGAGACTCTTATGCCAGAGCTGTTCTTTAGCCCGACAGGCTCTTCTTCCACCATAAAAGCTCATTCCATGAATGTCTCTCTCAAAAGTAATCATTTGCCATCTCAGTCTGTTTTATTAAGCTAAAAAAAGCCAAGATCCTTTAAATCTTCTGAGTCTTTTGAGGAGGACAGGATATAAAATTTAACAACAAGATACAGAGTCTCTATTCTCTTGACCATCTTACTGGCCCTTCCTACATCTGTTCCAGTTTAAGGCCATCTTTTTTCCCCCCTAAACTTTGGTGACCAGAACTGCCCTTTTTATTCTAAATGGGGTCTTACCAATGCCTTGTGCAGTGGTACTAGAAAGTCATTATCTCTAGTGAATATATCGTGCACAGGACGTCCTATATCGGGGTGGGTAAAGTGCAGCCCGTGGGTCAGATGTGGCCTGCCAGGCCATTCTATGCGACCTGTGGGACCCCTAAAAAAAAGTTTAGAAAATTAATCTGCCCCCGACTGCCAAAATTATCTGCCCCGGACTGCCTGTCACGCAGCCCTCGATGGCTTGCCAGAACTCAGTAAGCAGCCCTCCGCCCAAAAGGATTGCTCGTCCCTATCCTATATATCTTGCACAGGCTGTCCTCCTGGCACCTTTCAGCCATCCTATAAAGTGAACCAAAAGGTTTTGGGGGGCAAAAAACATACTAGTTTTAGAGTCCAGAGAACCACAGGAGCCCAGCAAGAGTATCCTAGCAGCAGCTGGTAGGGAGCCCAAGGGCTCCAAGATCTGGAGAAGACCTGGTGTCCATGCTGCCCTAAACCCAGTGATCACAGCACTTAGAAACTCCTTCTTACACAGCTGAGCATCTGGGAGCTCTGCAGATCCTGGTTCCCAGTTGGGGCTAGTGAAGAGCTGGGAGCAATGTTTGCATCAGTAGCCTCAAAGCCAGGTGTCTCTGGCAAAAAAAAAAAAAAAAATTTCAAGTGTTTACTTATTTCAACAGATTTCTCTCCGATTTGTCGCTGCCATGAGCAACTTGGAACATCCTACTTCTTTTCAATCTGGCATGGAAATGAAGTGCTGTCTCTGGGTTGATGGGGTCCCCCCCACCCCTTAAAAAAAAAAAGTTATCCAGGAATTTTAATTTTTATTAATCAAGCCAAATTCAGGGCCAGATTTTTCAAGTTAAGCTTTCAAAGCAGCAAGTTGGAGTCTAGTCAAAAGCGTCAGCTTCAAACAAGCTCACCGAAACCATGAGCTCCATAAACGCTTTTGAAACCCCACTAAGCACCTCATTACCTTTCAGCAGTCGATATCCTACCAAACATCGCAGCCAGCCAGTGGAATTTTATGGAGGATCCTGAATTACTGACAGATTTTTGAAAGTTTTAGTTAAATTGCCACTACAACAAAAATACATTAGAATCGACTGAAAGGGCAGAGCAAGACACTTAAATATATAAAGAGCTATAATATTGACAAGGGAAACAAAAGTGATAGACTATTAGTAAATAAATTAAAAAATAATATTATGCTACTTGTCTGGAGAGCTCCAAATGCCTTAACAACCGGCTCAAAAGCCATTTAAGAAGCATTTGCAAGTTATTATAAGAATAACTTTATTCTTTAGATGCAGGAAATCCTAAGTAAGTACACGAATACCCAATTACAGCAAATTTGCCTAGATTAGAACCCAAAGAAACCAGAAGAGAAACTAGTTGTAATTAAGTCACTCAAAAATGGCAACACTTTAGGCCCAGATGGGCTCCCTCCAGAGTTTTACACTTTTTTTTTTTACAGCAGAATTAGTGCATCCATTATTAGAAGTTTTTAATGAGTTACTGAAGGAGAAAGACTCCTGTTGCCTGGGGAGAAGCACATATTGT
Source organism: Alligator sinensis (assembly GCF_000455745.1). Classification (NCBI taxonomy): domain Eukaryota; kingdom Metazoa; phylum Chordata; order Crocodylia; family Alligatoridae; genus Alligator; species Alligator sinensis. The sequence goes on along the minus strand of NW_005841833.1, from coordinate 93,376 downwards.
AATAATCTGTAAACCAAGGAAGGATCTATCAACGTGTGCTTCATGGAGACCTCTCTCTTTATTAAACCAAGCCACGAACAATTTTTCATCAGTTTTAGCAAGTATATTTAAAAAAAACACTTTAAATATATTAATGTAGACCAACAGGGTTAATAATAGACAGGCAGTTGACTGATAGAAATCCACAGATTTTTAGGCCTGATTTTTCTTAAATCCAGAATTGACTAATGAAAGCCACCTGTTTTTAAATCACTGACCCTTTAAAAAAAAATAAAATAAAATAAAATTTAAAAAAAAGCTTTTGATCAAATCACTTAACAATAATAAACCCACAAAAATTGTAGATATTTTTTGGACTAGGACTAAGATATCAAAACTAGATATCAGCTCTATATTCCATATGCAGCCATAAGAGTAGATAGACACTTATCAGAAAAAAAAATCCTCTTTTAAGAGGTACGTGTCGAGGATGCCCTTTGACAGAATCATTTACCCAATGAGTCAAAAATAATCCAAATAGACAAGAAATAACTATAGAAGAGAAACTAGTATTATAGGCTGATGATGTTATATTATTCATTATAAAACTAATTAAACCTACTATCTGACTGTAACAAGTGGACATCCCACAGTTGATCTCAGTTTAGGCATACCCCCTTCCTAATGCACTCCTGGCTCTCCCACCAGAGTAGGGCTGCCACAGGTCTCTCCACCAACCTGGGCCCTGCCCCAGTGCTTGCAATGAGCCTGGACTCCCCCCATCTCAGATCCCAACCCACCAGGGATGTTGGGGCTGGGGTTTTCAGACACCCCTACCCACCTTTCATTGGGGAGGCAATTAGCCTACCACTTCTGGGGAGCT
>NW_005841833.1:81989-92504 GCF_000455745.1 Alligator sinensis | reverse complement strand
CTAGTAGGGTGCAGTGTCAGATCATGCCCAGGACCAAGAGCCTTCTACCATCCCCAATAGCATCTCCCTTCTTTCTGAGTGTTGCCTCCCAGCTCTTAGCAGCAGACTACTACCCTGCAGCTCCGGGACCCAGCCCTTATATACACCAGCTGGACCCTATTCCCCAATCAGGCAACCCTGCCTCATTAGGATAATAGGCAGCTGCAGGCTATATATAGCAGAGCACCCTGTGCTCTGTTACACTGACGTGCAAAACCAAACAAAATAGCAAAGTTTCAGGGTTTAAAATGAGCTATGAAAAGTCAGAACTGCTAGATGTTGTTACTGTTAGGTAAGATACATAGAGTTAAAAGATAACCATATATATGAGTAGCTACTTCATTAAAATACTTAGGAATAAACATTACTATAAATGGTAGAATAGTTCTAATTATAGCTCTTTGAGTGAAAGACTCAACCTAGATTTAGAAAACAGGTCAAAGGGTGCAATTTCATAACTTGGTAGATTTGCAGCAGTTAAAATGCATCTTTTGGCTCAAATTAATTTCCTATTCCAAGCTCTACCTCGCATGCATCTAATAAATCTTTTAGATGAGTAACAGACTATGATAAAAACATTTATTTGGGGAAATAAGAAACCTAGATTTACAATTTCCATCCTGCAAGGGCCTTGGCAAAAAGGGGGATGATTGATGCTTTTAAACATTAAGTATTACTACCAAACCAGCTAACTTAGAAATTTGGTGTAGCGGATAATACCAATTCACAGTAAGTGCAAGGCAAAGCTAAAGCAACCATATGTCCACCAGTCAAACTTAAAATTTCAGTTACCGTGATGAAAGAAATCTTCCAGGCCAAAGTCAACCCCTTTATAAGAATAACAATGAAAATGAGGATAACACACATACACAAGTAATTAAGCTCCTATATTTATCACATTTAGTACCTGTATATAATAATATTGAGCTTAATACTACATTAGGAAGCTTTAATACTGGGAACATATTGGCATAATAATTTTTGAACAATTGAGAGAAAATATCTCTTTTTGAAGGAATACAGCATACTGCAGGTGACATTAAAATCCCATCTGTTCTGATCCCTGCAACTGAGATGCTTTAAAACACATTCCCAAAGAAAGGTAAACATCAGTAGAAATTTGGCAGAATGAGAAAATACTGGTCATATCTATGAAGCACATGGGCTTATTGTCTGGATGAGATCAAGAGAGATTTAATAGCCATATAGAAGAAAAAAAATGTTTATGACAGAGTAGGCTAATGACATAGGATCAGAAATGACTGCTGATAAGTGAAGACCCTCTGGAACTGTGGTTCTCATGCATTCATCTGCACAATAATAAAGTAAAATAATTTAAAAAACAAGCCCTATATGTATGGTATCTTGCCCCACTTAAAATTAAATATTTATGGTACAGGAACAGGCACATGTCGGAGGGAGTGCTATCAACTGGGATTCTACGGCACACGGTGGACATGTCCCACAATTAAACTGTTCTAGAAGAAGGGTGGAGACAAGGTGAGGGATATAACAGGATGTCGACTATCAGATAACCCTTTAGATTTGTTAGTGGACTTTCCTGGGAACTCTACAATCTACGAGTCGTAGGGGATTGATCGTTCAGTGGCTGCACGAATTACAAATGCAAAAGCCTGGAGGAGATGTGAAGCCCCCAAAATCACTCCCTGGTTTCAAAAAGCTTGGGAAGTTTTAGTAATGGGGAAGTCCTATCAAGTCAGTGCTCTGAGAGGGAGAAGAAACAAAGAATGCAATTTTAGTCATTGTTTTGGAATTTGCTAAAAAATCTTCTCCTGTCCCCAAACCACGAAGTTAGAGAAACTTTTCTTAGAAGGAAAGTACAAGTTCTGTGAGCTCAACCTTAAGAAAAAATAAGAATCTTTAAAAAATTTTAAAAGCTGAGATGAGTAGAAGAGCGAGAGGTTGGACTTATGCAGCGTTCTAGGGAAAAAGCAAGGGGGAATCATTATGTAGAGATGAAGAAACAAAGAAAACAAATATTTTATGCTGACAGAAAATAACACAAGACCTCGGCGGGCATGAAGTTGAATAAAGGGAGTGCTGTGGATGGACGATAAATATCTGTCATTAAGTAGAGAAGATTGTTGGGAAGCGAGGAGGGGATTTGCTAATAGTCTTCACATCCCTGAAGGTGGATGACAGAAAATGGAGCTGGGTTGTTTCTAGCTCTGTCCCCGACAGCCACAGAGAACAACGGCCTCAAGCTGCAGCAAGGCAGCTTTAGGTTGGAGAATAGGAGGAACTTTTTGACTATGAGAGTGGTCAGGCATTGGAACAGGCTACCCAGAGAAGCTATAGAAACTTTCCAGGTTTCTCCATGCTTGGAAACATTCAAAAGCAGATTAGACAGACACTTGGCTGGGATGGCTTATTAGGGATGCTGCTTCTTTGAGCAGGGGGCTAAACTACATGACCACATGAGGTCCCTCCCAGCACTGCTTCCCTATATTAAAGGAGATTGGATTAAATACTTAATCTGTTATTTGGTAAATTGGATCTGTTAATAAAAAAAGACATTAGCAGCATGAAGCTGAGACCCTGCTACTCCAATAAACAACTGGATAGGAAACAGATTGGCTTCAAGACCTGTTAAATATTGAGAGGATCTGGCTTTCCTTGTCTTCCAGGGAAAGAAAAAGTATCCTTTTGGTGTTCTCAGAGATTCGAGTGCTCCTTTCTAAGTAGCTAAATTGGAAAACACATGCTCTGTCATTTCTATTGTAGTCACAATGTAGTGACCCATTAAATATGAACCAGTTCATTGAACACAAGAACTAAACTGAAAAACAAAACCCCAAATTAGTGTTAAAAAAAAAAAAAAAAAAAGGCATGCCTTGGGCAACAGCTTTTCATTTTTAACTCCCATCTCAACCAATGCATCTGGTTTACTTACAAAAGGATGCATCTGCAGGCATCCTGCTTTCCTCCTTTTCCCTTTTCTTCTTCCTTTGGATGAGAAACAGACTTCCACAGTGCAGGAGAAAAGGAGCTGCTTTCTTTTCTATGAATGTGCCTCCTGGGTATGATCCCACCTTCTGGGCACCATAAGTGTTTTAAGTTGAAGGCACAGCCAGCCTAGCACCCTGGTACCAAGCCCAGCTTCTAGGGCATCGTGCAACATAGGCTTGCCTCCTTCTGACAGAAAAGGAGGGGATCTTGCTTCCAGGAACCCCGACCCTTTTTGCCAGTACAGTGGCCGAGCTTGAGAGGAGCCAGGCCTGGCTGTTCAGGCCACCATCCTGCCAGGCTCAGGGCAACATTAGGCAGATACTCTCCTATGCTGCCTGGCTAATTTTTTTACTCTGTGGCTGTAAAGAGCTGCAGGCTCGCAAGCCTGCCGACACCTGGCAGAAGCCGCACCACAGCCCACGATGCTGAGCTCTCTCTTCCTGCACCCTTAATCTTTGCTGTCTGGGCAGTGCAGAGACCCTACTTCCCAGGGAGGCCCAGAGAGAGCTGGGCCCAGTGCCAGCCTAGCGGCTACATGAGGTTACCAGCTAGGGTGTGTTAAAAGTCTGGAAAGGCTGTCTGCTTGGTGCTTCAGTGAACTGGACCCTGCCTTTGCAGGGAGAGGCTATGAGGTCTGGCTTCCACTGCAAGCAGTGCTACTGCCGTTTGCATGAAATACCGGTCATTCCTTAAAATGCCAAAAACAGCACTGGGAAGCAAGAAGTGTGACCCCACATTTTCCGTGACCCAGAACCTCGGCTGAAACGGTCTCACATGGCAACTGCAGCACTGCATATGGTACTAAATCAGCCCACTCCTGGTGTAGGACTACAGGTGGATTGCCCTGGCCTTTTTTTTTTTTCTCTTCAATGCAATTTTAGGACAGGCAGAAAGCTCTAGGGTTGTTAATTTATTATCCCAATCCAGGTTTTTGGAAAGGATAAAAGGGAAAAAGGTCATCTCCTTCTCCAGCACTTGGAAACCGAGCCTTGAAGTACAGTGGCACAGGATATGCCTGCATACTGCTTGCTTTGCTGTCCATCACCTGCTCGAGCACCGGCAGTTATGCTTGCTAAGGAAGGCAGCCTAGTAATTCTGCCAGTGTCTCTAAATCTTTTTGTGCTGGTCTCATTGAGATAAGGTCTTTTTTCTACTCCTTCACTTTTTCTTCTGCAACTACTGTAAAAGGGGTAGCAACTTTGCTAATTTATTTGCAGAAACCATTGAAGATTACATCTACTGTGATCAAATCCCCTTAAGTAAAATATAAACCTCTACTCCACTGAATTTAAAGCCTAAATCAATAATGGACATGAAATCATCAAGTTTAATCTCAAACACCGTGAACCCAAGTAATCACTCTTCTTGATATAAAACTAATTCTGTTTGACAATAAAATACTACTAGCCTGTGCCATAAACCAGTGGAACAAATAACTTTCTTAACCCTGACAGATGCTGTCCAAAATCATTACAACAATCTTTCCTTAACTATCAAGCAGTTTGCTGTGGTGCTACCTACGGCTCAATTCCTTCTATATTAAAGTATCCCATAGCCATAAAGATTTTAAAAAATTTTTTTTAAAGCAAAGACAATATTTTCTCTTCTTCCCATTAGCTAAGGTTGTACTGGTTTCTCTCTGAAGTTACAAAAATAAATGTCAGCAATGGAAGCTGCTAGTATAGCCACGAGGAAAATGAGAGTAGACCTATGATGCTAATTCTCCAATGGAGGATTGTTTGGCTATCTCCAGAAAAGCCTGTCGTCTTCACTCTGCTGGAACATAACAGGTCCAAGCTGATGGTCTACTCTTACCATAACATGCCGAAACTTGGGCTTTCTTAGTTCATAGCTCGTTATTGTGCCAGTTCTTTGGAATCAGTCTGGACTAGCTTGTGCATACCCATTCCTTGGACGTACCTCCCAAGTTCATCCTACCTGGTTATGGTCTACATTGTCACGGTGCCTCTTGCATACTAACAGGGGTATAGGTTGTAGCCGTGTTGGTCTAAGGACATAGGCAAGGACAAGGAACCTTGTCTTGCATACTAACACACTTGTGATGTGTTGATAAGATCTAATTACTGATGGTTTTCCAACTAATACTAACAAGTTCATTTGGGTCCCAAATTTAGGTTTTGCAAAACCTGCAATCAATAAAACCCCATCCATACTTCCCTTGAAGTGCATTATACCATCTTTTTAAGAGCTGAATATTTCCCTACTGAAGCCCTTTGAGTTTAGTGAGGCTGTATAAAGTGGTCCCTAGACGAGGAATTCATTGCAGGACAGTAGCCCAGAATGTCACAGCATTTGTTAGGAGCATAAGGAAGGGAGAGTGCATGCGTGCACCCAACCTGGCAGAGACAGATGCTTGCAGGCATATCCAGAAAATCCTTTATGTGGTTGTATATAGCCCTCATTATGTAACCTCAACATCAGCCCCTGATATTCCTCATTGCTAACATTATGGATACATTTTAGTCCGACATCCAAAGCAGCCTCAAATGTCCATTAACTCTGAGTCATGTAATTACCAAAGCCAGGCCTGGTTGATCCTGAGAGTGCCAGCCGACTAAAACCCAGAACACGATTGCTTCAGGAAACAGGAGTGTTAGCTGAGTAATAACTTGTCCTTGTCATACCATGCGAGTCAGGCAAAGGGAACTGGAGCAATGAATAAGCAAACAAACACCCCGCTCGGGTTAAAAACCAACATAGCCTCCCTGCTGCTTCTATGAGATGAGGGCAACTTGTAATCAATTGTATCGCAAAGTTTCTGATGGAATGGATCGTCGTTACGCCAGATCACGTGGTACTGGCAAAAACCCTTGTGAACCTCTAATTCTATACATGGAGTATTCTGAATCAAGTAATGGAACCAGGGACTGAAATGTTCATATCCATTAACAGTGTTAGTAAGATACTGCCAACACTAAAGTCCTCCATATATTTAGGTGCCTTTAGATGCAGATGAGCACTAAGAGTTGCATTCTTTACAAATAATTCAGATGCTTGCCTTCCATTGAGTTCGCTGGGAGGTAGGCAATCCAATTCATTCAAAGTTGCCTAGGCCCTTTTGAAAATGTGCATAAGCACCTGTGCCCCTAAATACTCCACTACCTTTGAACAATTTCTGGGCACGTACGGCCATATCTTTGGACAGTATTTGCTGCCTTTCTGATCATACCTCAACAGCTCTAGAAAAACTGCTCTGACAATGCAACGAAGTTTTGGAGAAACTTTGAAGCTTTCGTCGGTTGCTGTTTCAGGTCTATAAAATCTTTTAAGCAAGGATCACAAAGTACAAACATTTACAACATTGCAAACCTTAATTAAGTCACAACACATCCAATTAAAGTAAGGTTTATCCCCAATTAGCAGGGATCGGAGGGAGATCATTTAACGTTTAGGGTCAATGGCAAGAATTTACTGGCATTGAGTTCTGATGCCGCTTGCACACAGCTCTCGATGGGGTACATTTGCAAAAGGGTTGAGCTCTCACTTAAGTACCAAACAGGAGCTGAACGCCCTTCAGAAGCTGGATGCAGCTGGGCTCTTTCAGCATGTTTCAAATGCTGAAAGCTTGCAAATCTGCCCTGAGTCTTTTTGTTTAAAAAAACATTCATCCAGGGGGAGCAACTTAAAATACTAACTCAATATAAAAGTCAGCCAAATCATTAAGGTTTGATCCTGTGTTCATCAATGTCAATGAGGGCTTTTATTTGGCTGCCTGAAACTCCTGGATAGAAGCCACTGAATAAGAGCAGACGGCTATTGCTATTTTTCTTTTTAAATACCGACGCTCCATTCATCCTTTTCAATATTTCTTAAAATTAATACATTGTCATGTTCCCTGGCAATACTGAGAGATTTAATGCTCTGTTTTAGCTTCGCTTTTTCAAAACCTTCACTGAATACAGTCATTCCATCAATTGAGAAGGATCAGGTACATTAGATATGGTATGAGTGAAAGACATATTCCAAATGAGAAGCGTAATTTTATAGTCATAGCTGTTGAGGGTAACTGCTACTTTAATGGCAATTAATAGCTTCAAGCAGAAAACAGTTTGCATATACAGCAGATAAGGGTTTTTTTGGTTGACTGCTGCCACTCAAATTTAAAAAAACCCACATAAATGAAACAATCCAATCTTCCAACCTACCGTGGTGAAAAATAATGAAGATTTCTTTACACATGCAAATATATTCAATGTGATATTTTAGATTTATAATTATAAGATTCCAGAAGATAATGAATTTAATATTTTAAATAACATGCCAGGTTTTAAATGACAATTATGGCTTTCTGTGGTTCAAGAATCAACATGCTGTTTTTCTTCTGTTGGATAAATACTCATCAGCACTGCGATGACATTCTGGCAGTAATTATTTAGAGCTTAGTCAGAAATAGATTTCCATTACTACCTATCACTGAAGGTGCAGAAACCTGTGTGGTTGTGAGACAGGGAGTCTGATATGAAGTCTTAGCTTTGAACTCTTTCTCCACCCCACTACCTCCCATGCACCACTCTATAGTGGAAATGTTGGTCTTTGAGATTTCAGAAATTCCTTTGTTCTGCATCAGGAAAAAAACAAGACCAAGTAAGACCTACTCTAGACTAGCTGAGAGCCTGGTGGTTTGGGTGCTCACAGTGCAGAACATGGGGGTTCAACTCCCCGATCTGAACCACATATGAAAGGGATGCACACCTTCATCTTCCATATTCCAGCATAATGCCCTGATAATCAAACCATTCACTAGCCCTTTGCTTGCTAACTCTTGCACATGCTCTCTCTCAGGGCCATGTTACACATTAATTTTGGGTGGCTTCTGGAGCTTTTGGATTGTCTGCACATTAAGACTTTTTTAAGTGGCTTAAAGCACTCATTATGTGGCTCAAAGTTATGCCAGTCCAGGGTAGGAATATCTCTCAATCCGCATAACCCAGCTCCTGTTCCATTAATATGTGGCCACTCCCCACAGACCTGCCGCTCAAGTTGAAGGCGCGACTGCAAGCTAACACTAAGCTGATTAACATCTGTGCGGCTCGCGGTGTAATGTGTAACAAGGCCCTTTAGTAGACATTGTATCCCAAACCCGAGAAAACCGTGGATTAACCCATGAATTAGCCCATGTTAATCAACTCTGGTATGTTCCCACACAATCACAGCGAAGGTGAGGACTGTAAGAAGGTGTCTTCTACTTCTTTAGAGTTGGAAAAGGAAGACCATAGGTATTTTGCACAAGGTTGTAAACAGTTCTTCAGTGAAAAGAGAAAGAGATGCTCAAGGGCCAAGATTTGTTCTTTTTAAGATAATACAGTTCTTGGAACAAAGTGACTCAATGTTGCCATAGGACAAGCCCCATGACCTGGTAACCTGGAAATTGAAATACCAGGGGCGTTCATGGGGCCAATAGGCAAACACCTCCAGACTCGAACAAAACATGAGAAATGTTTCCCTTATTAGTTTCCCCCCCTCCACTCCCCAAATCTCATTCCTTTCTATGCTAAACCATCAACGCTTACTCCTATGCACTGCCCTTCCATGCTATGCTCAAGCTGAAAATCTAAGGACCGATGCATCCAATTATCAGATTTTAACCAACAGTATTATTTGTGGGTGGAAATGAGACAAGCCACTTTTACAGAGGAAGGGCACAGTTAGTAGAGATGAGGTCTAAGACTCTCATCCTCAATGCGCCCTCCTGAAAGTGAAAAAACAGCAGGAGTCTGTTCTCTATAAGAAAAGTGCATGTTTCTTCTTCCATATGAATACACAAACCAGTTGGGAGAGAAATGCACCTAGAGCTAAAAAAATAAAATAAAATACCCCAATGTAATGATAGTCTATCAAAAAATACAGCTGCCTTGAAATTAAAATGTTTTAGAAACACAGGTATGATAAAGAAAAAAAAAATCTTGAAAAAAATGAACCATATCATTTTGATGATTGCTATTTTGACATCAGAACAACTTGTAATGATTTTGTTGGTTCCAGATGACTGTGCATTTAAAATATGTTTCCTTTTTTTTAAGTCTAAATGGGAAGGAAAAGCATTTATTTTGTAGAACATAACTAAACAGAAATGAAATTCGGGGGGGGGGATTTTGATTTCTAGGAAATTTCAAAATTATTTGCTGTTGTTTCAACTCAGAACAGAAAACAAATGCAGGGGTGGGATAATTTATGCAGAACATAAATTCCAAGTGCCAGTCAGTTCCATTTGCAACTTTTGCCCTCTCTACTGTCAGTGAAAATTTGACTATACCTAGACCTAAATTTCTTAGTGGGTCCTTAAAGCTTTGCCAAAAAGTGCGGTAGCTAGTTCATAGCTGACTGTGGAATTTCCAACCTACTTCCACAAGCCCACACGGTGATTCAGTTTGGGTAAGTCTCCCAGAAGCAGCCACACTTTTGGACTACAAACTCTGTCTGGATTAACGTCTCCATCTTTTGAGGATGTTGCCCGTCTCTAAGCGTAATGTTCTCTCCAGGGATGCTATTTGTATCTATTTTCATAGCATCCAACATCTGTCTAGGTACTGTGACAACAGTGGAAGGAATGAATTTCATCTTCCATCAGACGGAATTTAGCTGACAGCTGTCACCAGTAATACTTAATCATTAGCACAAAAACAAATTTGAAACGTGCACGGGCGAAAGATAAAATTATTGATGATTTATTTGCGGCTATTAATGTCAACAGATGTGCTTCCTTTTAATGAAGTCTGTGCCTTTTAAATTATTGGGCCAAATTCATAACTGGGGTAATGCTGTCACGGTAGGTTTGACCCATGGTTTCTTTCCAAATGAGAAAAAAATCTACTGTGAAATTGCCATTGTCGCTTTCTAAGCTTGAATTTTATGCAACTTTATGCCTCAGTTTTGCCCTTAGAAATTAATACAGGCACTGGAGAGAAGACCTTTGGCTTCAGTATATACAAAAAGGTCTACATTTCCATGAGTAGCCCTTAAGGGAAGTAGGCCGTGCAGGTTACCCACCTATAATTAAATGTGTTCTAGCACCTGCCAAAAGCTGTGCTGAAAAACAGGATTAATTTTTAATCTCCAAAAAATGTTTCTGCAGCTGCAGAAGATTTCTCTTCCTTTTCTAAAATATTGATGAGTTGGGAGCAATGTTCTGCAGGGAGAAAGATCTGCATTCAAATGAAATCTCCGCCCTCCCAGCAGCTACTGCATTCATGGGAATTATTTAATGGATCTGCTTCAAAATGGCTCCGTGAACTGGCCAAGTCTCCTGCTGAGCATTTTGATTTGCCATGAAGATGACATCTGTGTCCTTCTGCGGCCATCTAGGCTGTGAGGACAAATGTAAACTATCTAGTGAAGTGGGCCCTAAAGTAATAATTGACTGGAAAATCCCTGGTCTCAGCTGCACTTGTGTAAATCCAGAGTAACTGGATTTCAGCTACTACTAACTACTGATTTCTTCTACTGACTTGAAAAACTTGGGGTCACTTTTTGCTCTGATTTATAGTC
>NW_005841833.1:41856-81971 GCF_000455745.1 Alligator sinensis | reverse complement strand
GCTGGAGTAGCATGGCTATGCTGTAAGTTAGGACAGATTTTTGCCTGCTGACTTAACTCTGGGTTTATACCAGTGTAGCTGACAGCAGAATTTAATTCAAGGCTCCAGCTGTTTTCCAGAATGCCATGGAAACTAATACACGTTCCCAAACCAAAGGTTTGTTGTTGTGATTTTGGGGGTTTGCTTTTTTATACATATATATATATATATATTCCTGAAGCTATTTTTTTGCGGTAGAACTGGTTTTGAATTTTTCATCGAAGTACTTTTTTCATCCAAAAAGAATGATTCCTTGAAACTGAAACTTTTCATGGGAAAGCTGCGGTTGTCATCAATTTTGCTGGAAGGATTTCCAAGGTCCGGGATGGGAGCGAGAGAGAGAATGACCCCCTTTGACCTCCATGAATAACCAGTAGCCTGGGAGCTAGAGCACTTAGGTGGGAACTAGAAGTTTTGGTTCGTGCTTCCACTGAGCGAAAACAGGGACTTGAATCTGGGTCTTCTATCACCTAAGAAGGCCTGACTTTAAGGCTACTGACTATTGAGACCATCCAGCCTCACTCTTTCATATTTTCTAAGAAAACTGTTGCAATATCTTTGGCTTAACTGGCTGTAGAGAGGGATTTTTTTTTTTTTTCTTTTTTTGAAATCTCACCTTTTTTCTCTAGGATGTTGAAACCATCTCGTGTCCAGTTCCAGCCAAGTGGACCACAGAAGATAGGCACTGGACACGCACAGACTAAAGATCTGATCCCTTTCCTGAAGTATTATCACCTCTATTTTACAGATGGGGAATGAACTAAGATTAATTTAGCTGTGTTCTAGCTATGGCATAACTATAAATCGAACCCAGATCTGATTAATTCAGCTCTATGCCTTGTCCATATAATTTACCCTTATAATCTTTTGCGTGTTCAACTACAACTTGGTTATTGTGGTTATAAAGCTTGTACATGCTTGAGGACAAAAACACTGATATGTAACCTCTGGTTTCGTTCCCTATTTTATTTCCCTGTTCAGAGTCAGATTTCTTGATGGCTTCATACTTTTTTGTGCTCAAAGACAGAATGTCTTATTGCTCCTAGTGCAACATTTTTAGATTAATGCTATTTGAAAGGATCATGGATCGGTGAACAGACTTGGAAAAAATGAGAAATGACCTCAACTGATGTCCAAAATGCGAACCAACTCTTTCTTTTCTTTATGACATTGGACAAAAATACAACTAACCTCACTGCCCCAACTAGAGCTTGCTAGAATTATTTCTAATGAAATAAATATACCAGGGTAATTTTTTGATTTTTGACCAATTATAGAACCGGTAAAATTTTGAAATTTGATGATAAAAATAAAATGAGGAAAATCATAAAATCCTACACTCTCCATAAAGTCCTACAATCCCCACTCCACCACTCCTCTAAAGCACTTCCCAGATGAACTTCATTTCCAGGGCTGCACTGCAGTTAGGTCGTGGTGCCCCATGGGAGAGTCGATCTGAGTAGGAAGCATGGTCTATAGAGACTGGGAGCATGAGGCACTGAACTTCAGCAAAGCAGCATTTCAGAATATATCAATCCAGAATTTCAATAGAAATGAACCCCATCTTTTCACTTGATTTAGTTTAAAAGTTCGTGTTAAGATCACACAATAGATCAGGAGCAACGTGTGGATTACAATCCAGGAGTGAACCTTTGGCCCTGTTTAAATGAAGAGGAGTTTTGGCATTGATTTCAGCAAGAAGAGGATTACATGTCAAGTCTCCCAACCCTCTCCTATACATCCTGAACACTGCACTGTGCTATTCTCTCTATTAGGAACAAAGTGGTTGCAGTAGCGCTCTGTTCAGCAGTAACTTAAGGAAAAAGTGTCAAACACACAAGCAATTGCTGCCTATTAAAAGAAACATTTCCCCACCATCCTAGGCAGGGGAGTTTATTTATCATCAGGCTCCAATAATCTGCTCTGAAGGTAAAGTGGCCCCAGGAGCTCCAATGACCAGGGTATATGGGTACTTTATTCTTCTCAGACACCTGATGCATTGGTTTAACATGTGTCAATGCGAACAAACTTTTCTTTAATCTATTGTGTGGGCTCAAGTGCAGGCCCTTATTAGACAACCCTGCTCAATCATCTCACCCGGTTGAGCCTGGTACAATGGGTTCTGCATTTGCGCTTACAAAGAGAGAACGGTAATGGTTATTCAGTTACCCAAATGCAATTGCTAGCGTATCAATTGTTCGGATTAAACGGTTCCCACAGTTATGAGTTTCACAGCGCAGATTTCTGCTCCAGAGCAGGATAAATGTACTGTGTACTTTAAGGATTAAAACACAGACAGAGCCAAATGATGTTACTGTCGTTCTGCGCTGCTGACCCTGACACCAAAGCAACTATTTCAAATGAAAATGAGAGGAGGCATGTCCCTATTTTATCTACCTATCTATCTATCTATCGCTTTTCTTTCAAATGCTGTAGTTGTTTCTATAATATCTATCTATCTAGATAGATATAGAAACAACTACAGCATTTGAAAGAACAAATCTAGATAGATAGATAGATAGATATTATAGAAACAACTACAGCATTTGAAAGAACAAAAGCAATAGTGAGTGAGGCTCCTCTTGGGAACAAATACACCTCTCCTTCTAAACTCTGGAACCCGGCAAAGCACGTACATGCAAATTTACCTTTCATATTTGAGTAGTTCTATTGACCTAGTTTGGTACTTTGATTTCAAAGCGATTATTCACACGCTTAAAAGTTAGGCATATGCTTAGCACTTTGCTGTGTCGGATCCAGAACAGCTGGGCTGTGTCTTAAAGAGACACTCCTTTCCTCTCCCCAGAGGTTGCAGTGGATGCAAAGGCTACTCTGGCAGCTATTCCAGCCACTCCCTTTATAGCTAGTATATACCAGCTGTATGCAAGTCAATGGCTGCTGGATCTAGGAGCAGAGAGGTAGAGTTAGTCATGCTGGTTTGAATCAGAAGGCAGGGTAGACGTGCACCATTATAGATGGACTGAATACAGATTCACTAGCTCCATTGCCTGGCTCTAAAACCAGCTCTTCTGCCTCGTGAAACTACAGCAATGCCACGTGGCGTGGGTAAAATGCCAGATCCAGGATTTTGGATGCTGCAAAGGGAAATGCTTGGGGCTTCCACTGGCAGACAAGGTTCTTTGGGTAAATCTGATATCTATCTTTTTTTATTAGCTCAACTCGAGGGCTTCCACTGAAGTTTCACAAGGTGTTAAAGTCATTAGAAATTGGTTTTACTGTCAAACGAGGACAAATCAATGCTTTGCACCATTGATGTAATGATCCAGACACCGCAGATGGGAATCGGCAGTATGTCTGGGTTATAAAAGACAACAGAGAACGGAGGTGCTCACTGAGTTCCTTCCTTCGCTCTGCCTTGATCTTTCCGGTTTCTCCGCTGCCTTTGGCCACTCTGTAAGCAGACATCACTCTCCTATCGTAGTAACTCATACAGACAGTGAGCAGTTCCCAGTCCAGATCCTGTCAAAAACGCAGCATTTCCTTCATCGGTGTTTCTGATTTTCCCCCTTAGCTCCCTACTCATTCCCAAGGTCTCGCCCACTCCCTGGCCTCAGTTTGCACTTGCGAGAGGGCAGAGGAGCTCCCACCTCCCCCCACCCCCTTCTCATGTAAAGTACCATAAACCGTATATAAATGTCAATATTTTCTCTGCCCATCAGTAAGGGCCTAATGCTGAATCCCATTGGTTACATTGGGCTTGGAGTTGGATAATACGCACTTGATAATGCACGGTGCCAAATACCCTCTACTATTAGTAGGTTCATGGGGAGCTCCCAGCATTCGTCACTTCATGTTATTTCTTAATTAGAGTAACGCTTGGAGACTCCAACTGAGAGCAGTGCTTCATTGTGCCAGGCACTGTTCATACATAACAGTGAAAGATAGTCCCTGCCCTGGACAGCTTACAAGGGAAGCTCCTTTTCCATCCTCGCACAGAAATCAGTGGCAGCTGAGAAAAGAGCCCTGTGCCCTTAGACCATGCTGCCTCTTATAAAGCGATATCGATATTTGCATTCAAAGTCTGATTTCGAAAAGCAGGTGGCAGATGCATTGCTCCATCAACTTAGTGAGGTTCCTCTGCGGGGCATATCCTTGCTCTCCGCAGTTCCATTATTGTCAACTGGGATCACGTTTTAGGGTAGTCGGAAAGCGGCGCTTCCGTTCCGGGGGACATTCTGACTTCCCAACATTTGTTTGGGCTCCAAATTGGAAATGGAAACGTAGCCTGGAACACGCTGCCTGAAAAACTACAATTCAGAGCCATAAAAACATCTCCTTTCCGTGAGCTAAAAACACTTCATTCTGATAGTGCCAGATCATGGCAACATATGTGCTACATCTCGGAAACAGTATTGCACATGTATAAATATGAATTCGATGCATATGAGGCAATAGAATAATAAATTATAATGGTTGAAATTAATGAAATCAAAATGATTAATTTTTAATTTTTTTTCCACTGAAAAATCTGATACAAATTGTATATGGAATAACATGTCCCCCCCGAGAAATTGTTCTGTCCAATTTTTCGACTTGTTCTTGTCCTGTTGCTTTTTTGGAGTTTTCTTGCAGCAACAGTGCCACCCATTGGCCATAACAGTGGCACATATGCTTATGTCACTTATGTAAGATCACCTCCCTTAGACTGGCCCCAAAGAGAGCCCCTCTTGTTTCTCTCTTCTGTAACCAGCACCAACTAAATATTGAAGCTAAACACTGTTCCAGATCCTTACAGCTAATAAAAGAAATGTGTTAGCAGTTGCATTAATATAACAGCACATAAGAGCAAAGCAGCTAGCTAACTTTCTCCTTGACCGCCAGATTAGTAGAGTGGTCCCCATCATCCTGGCTAGGGACAGAAATTACACACAGATTGGTATAAGTGATCAGAAACTGGTTCAAATCTCACACAACAGAAGTTCAGTGCACATAAACTGCTTTCAAAATGGCCAAAACCAGTTTAAGATCAACCTGATGGATGTTGCATCAGACTTCACTGATTTAGGTTATTCTGTCCCAGATGCTTTCCTGATTTTAAGTTAACTCTCACAGTCCCCCAGCATCCCAGGATGCTTTGCACCTCCTCTGCAAACCCTCCCTTGGCAGGCAAGTGGGCTAGCCTTGGCGCAAGCTGTCTGCTGCAGCCAAGCAGGGAACCATGCTCTAGCAGCCCCCCGGTTCTGGCCTGGGCCCCTGCAGGCATGTGGCTGCGTTGCCTGAATCAAAAGTGAATGTCTGTTCACTTGCTTATCGGTTCAATCTATGCCACTTAGACTAACTTTTGAAGATTGAATCTATTCAGCCTTGGGCTTTTTGACTGTCTGTACTTAGCTCCTGTGTCTAGACTCACTGATTCAAAATAACATGAGAGGGAGACACCGAGCTGTTCGCTGATGGACCAGTAATCACCCGAGTTCTTCTTCCTGACCCTGGCTAATCATGTTATGCCATGAATCTTTGGAAATGTTAATTAACACCTTTGATTACCATGCGCTCAGTGGTTTTAGGGGGTGCCACATGACGATCGTATCACCAAAGCAAGCTTTTGGAGGCTGCGCCATTCTGATTAACAATTGCTGCATGCAAAAAGCTCTCTGAATCAGATTCTCTGTTCTAGGCAATAAGGACTCATTGGCATTTAGACTACAAACAAGTTGCCAATATTTTGTTGGAATGTCATAAAGCACATACTGCAAACAGATAGCAGCGACACAGGTGTGTAGCCAGTATGCTTGAGCGAAGACTTATTGCAAGCGCACTGCTGTTTCTGACAGAGGCTTGCTCCTTGTACACAGTTGTAGAGTCAAGCTGTCCAAAAATGTTCACATAGAACAACTTTCTGTTCCATGTGCCGATTTTGCTCAACTGAAACTTTTGGGGGAACAAGATGATTTTCTTGAATTTTTCACTGAAAAAAAGTACTGGAACATTTTCTTTGGAAGTGTCTGAAATGCTTCATTTGAACTGTACTGTGTACAGTCGAAACAGAGCCTGTGGACCCTGCCTAAATGATGTGCTTTCACCTTGCTGAAAAGAAATATTTTGATAAAGCCACTTTGATATTTCTGAATGTGTATTTTTTTTTAATTATTTTGAACTTTCGGTGAGTAAGAAATTTCAAGGCTTCATTTTTCATCCTGATTTGGAACAACAGGAGATTTCCAGCTCTGTGAACAATACTAGGAAGAAGCATATTAAGCTAGTCCCATGGACTAAATCAGAGAAGCAACCTCTAAAGTATGCTGCTCAGGCAGCAAGGCAGCAATGGGGTGGGGAATGTATTGGTCCTTTAACAGAGGCTCTGCACCCACTAAGCATCCTGGTTAATTGGAGAAAATCTCCCAGAGCCAGCTATACCAATGTTCAGCCTGCTTTGTGTGCACAGCAGATGGGTTCTGGTTCTGAACTGAGCTGCTGGTCCCTTGATTTGAAAGATGCACATAGGCTGTGTGCTACTTAACACATGTTAGGATGCACTGCATCATATCACCTTGTGAGATCAAGCTAAAACTAAGAAAAAGTTAGGGACCACGATCCAGCAACCTGACATGTACAGGACGTGACCCTCATATCCTTCTTACCAAGCCTGGCATGCGTTGTCTTGCTAACTTGGGAATTGCTTGGCCCATAGTTTGTCGTTTATAATGTGATGATTATTTCATTAAAACAAGGAGGTGGAGTGCTTGGAATACCATTTTTATAAATGACTCATTGTTTTGATGCCTGCTTTTGTGTTTGTTAACTTGTTAATTGACCATAAACAACATGAAGGAGCACAGGTTTGATGGTCGAATTCCTCATATCTTCTTTTTAATAATAGATTTTTTTTGATACATCTTCCTGCACATAACTCGATCTGTGGGGGGCCTGTATCTAACACATCGCAGTCTGCTTTCTCTCCAATTAGAACATGATAGACAAGTGCTTCTTGCCAGAGGCACACTGAATGCACTGAATCGGATTTGCCTTGGTGTAAATCTGCTGACTCTAATGGAGATTACTTCAGGGATGAAGACCTGCCCATCATTTCTGGCAGACTCCAGCAGCAGAAGCTGCCTCCATAAGATTCATTACTAGATTCATATAGCTATTTATCTGGCTTTCACTTTGGGGGCCAGGCATGTCACCCCTTGCTGTTTGACACTTGTCCTTTATTTACTGTACATCCGTGTATTTCATAACAGGAGAAATTTAAGACAAGCTTAAATCAGAGGAACTCTGAAGTTTCCATCCATGGGTGATAGGGGATTTACAATGCTGTGCTGTATTTTCCTTTCCTTTTATTTCTGTCTGTCCCTATCGTTTTGGTAAACTCATAGGTTACTGCAAAGTTAATCGCTTTGCTTCTCTCCTGCGGCTTGCCGCACATCCCAGAACCATGTGTGCGTCTAAACCCCGTGGCCATCAAGTCACCTGTTGCACCCCAGAAGGGTTTCAGACTCTGGCACTGGCTCTCCAAAGGAAATCTGCATCATTTCTGCATTTTGTGCACACATCCTTATTAAAATGTTTTCACGTAGCTCTATCTGTGGAAGTACTGTGGTGGATTGCTTAGTCTTCTTGCTTTTTTTTAAACACGCAGGTCAGAGTCAGAGCGGGGACACAATAAAGAAATGAGGAAAGTTTTCGATCGGTCAGTTAGCGACTTCCTCTTACATCTTCTATTCTTCCGTTAATTGCTATTCCCACAGTAACTCTGCCCTTCCAGCCCTAAGCTGCATAACTGACAGCACAGTTTACATCACTGAATATACCCTACAATCCTCTGCCAGACAGGATTTCAGTTAAGACGCTGCGCGTCCCCTTGCTGCTGTGTGATTTACCAATAATTAGAGATTTCATAGATTTCATAGACATTAGGGCTGGAAGGGACCTCGGACGAAGATGCTCTAATAATGCCCATCAGTGCCAAACCGAGATTGGGGCACTATACTCACAGCCTGCGAGAATGAGGTCCCTGCCCTAAAGGGCTTTGCAATCTGAACAACGGAAAGAGGAAGCAGGAGAAGGGAGGGGGTTGCCCACAGATCCACAGTGGGTTAGAGGCTGAGCCTGGATAAAACCCACTTCTCAAGTCCCTACTAAGTCACCCTGCCTCACCACTGATTATGACTATGGGACCAGCATTTGCTCCCACTGAAGTCCATTGCAGTTTTGCCACTGGTTTTAACAGGAACGTGATCAGGCTCTTTAAAGCTTGAAGAGCTGAGTGTGGCGGGTGGGGTTGCTTTGCAAGAAGCACTCAGTGCCTTGCAGGATCAGGCCCCTTCTGCCAGTGGCCTCTGATGTGAACTCCCAAGGAGGCAGGAATGGTTCTGATGTCTGTGAAGCAGCTTTGTAGTGTCTCCGAGGTGACATTTCTTCAGAATACAAACATAAAAAGCCGGCGAGATTTCCTACCGCAGATTTGTTTGGCTCCAAGTCCTCACATGTAGGTATTTTCCCCCTATTAACGAGATCCTGCTGTCAAGTTCAGACAGTTCTTTAGATTCATCACGTGAAGAAGGGGGGACATTTTTGCTGACAGCCTAGATTCTGCCCGTCTCTTCAAAACTGAAGGCATTAATATTAGATATAAACAGATAGCTCTAACGCTCTGTCTGTCATGGAAGCCAACTCTAGTGATATCTTTAGGAGACCCATTACTGGCAGATTCTTCCAAGACTTTCCATGGCATCCTGTAGCGCACAGGCAAACGGCACCACTGCACCCCACATGAAAGACAGTCTCTAAAGACCATGGGCAACTAGTGCCTCCTGAGTCTCAGAAGCTGGCTTAGGCAGTAGGGACGGAGCTGGTGAGCACCTGCAGATGCCACTGGTGGTGTCAGCGGTGGGGCTGGGGCTGGTGAGCACCTGCAAAAGCTGCCGGCGGGGGGGATGGGGCTGATGAGTACCCTTAGAAGCTGCCGGCAGCATCAGTGGTGGGGACAGCTCTGCTGGGGGGGGGGGGGGGGGGGGGAAGTGCCCCCCCCCATGCCCTTCCTACCAGTCGCTTATGCTGAAGACAATTGTTGGGCCAAGAGTTTAGACCCCATACATCAGACAGCATAGTGGCCATTCCACTCAGTATAATGCTGTGGGATTGTATTTCTCTCCAAACATCAATCACATATGCACAAGAATGTGTTGCTATTGGCAGAAGATATTAAATAATGCCTTGGACTCCTGGGCTAACACTGTTATCACTAGACAGCCTCCCCGGCTGGATCCCACAGCTTGTTGCGATCCTAGCTCGCTCCCCTGCAGATGAATCCAGCCCTCTGATGTGGGACTGCACAAGAGGACACATTCACAGCCTGTATGTGACTGGGTCCAGCATCGTGAACACTCCCACTGCCTCGTTGCACACCAGGAATACGAGGGGCAGCCAGTGGCGGAGCTAGACGAAGCTCCACGACTCTGGTACAGAGGCTGTCGGGTCTTCCTAGTCCTTCCTCCAGAGGAAGCATATGCTGTGGCTATGATTCCTACTCCAGCCCGGAAGGCTAATTCTTCTTTCCCTGTGAAACCTTGTGGGGAGAATTAACTTCAAGGCCCTGCTTTGCAGGCTGAGAGCAGGTTTTACTCTGTTAGTAATATTTAACGCAGAAAATTATTTCAGGGCAGTGCTGGGTGCAAAGCGAAGGCTCTTAAGGTATTCCACATGGGCAGCCAGAGAGCTCAGCTCCTATGTGGACCCCAGAATAAGTGACCAGATTTTCACCAGAGCATGTTGGGTCCTGCACTCCTTTGAAAATCTTAACTTATTAACGGTGCCAAGACCATGAAACTTGTTGAGGAAGGAGAAGCGTTAAGGGTCCAGCTATAGATACAGTGGTTAAAAATGTACTACAAAGGCAGCCATTGTATAGGATGCCCAAGGTATAAAACCAGAAGAGGACAGAGTACATCGTGAAGTGGAGGATCTTGAAGGAAATAAATAAAACCATTATTGCCCCATCCCAGAAAGGAGAAATTTTCCGTATTATTTGAAACAGGCAGAGAAAATTGCCAGCAAAAAACATTTGTCTCCACCAAGTTTAACACAAACAATTTTATCCAGTGTAGCTTCCAACTCTGAGCCACAAAGAACCGGTTTTTAATTGGAAGCGTTTATATTGCCAACGCTGTCTTGGAAAGCTTGACACATTTTCAAACCGTTACAGAGAGGATAAAGGGGGATGCTCCTAACCAGGGTCCTTCACTTGGTTTTATTCCTCCTCTTCAAAATTAATGATGTATCCTACATGCCCGCAAGGAATAGCATTAACAGACGGTAAGCAAAGAGAGAACTCGCCTAGACCATTTTGTTGCTATACAGAGCAGGTCATCAATTCAGTCCTCCCTCTTTCCATAACTGCTACTCCAGTAGTAGTTCCTCTGGAAGAGAGGCTTGGATGTCATATTGTTGGCTTACTTGGGTATATTTACTACACTCTCTTAAGATGCTGATTAGATCATGGATGCTGAGCTCTTACTGTTTGACTTGAGAGGAATAGAAATGCTTCTGCTGTTTTTAAAGAGAGCAGGATCAGGTCTATTTGATTGCTGTGGAACACTAATTATCACCCTTAATTGGGGAAAATCACCCGGAGCTGGCTATACCAATATTCAGTCTGCTTTGTGGAGTAGCGAGCAGCAAAGCAGATGGGTCACGGCTCTGAACTGAGACTGCTAATCCCTTGATTTGAAAGATGCACATGGCCCGTGAGCTACTTAACACACGTTAGGGTGCACTGCATCCTATCTCTGTTAGATCAAGGTAAAACTAACAAAAGGTAAGAGGCCATGATCAGGCAACCTGACATGCACAGGACTTGTTACTGCTGTCACCACCATTTCTCCCCACCCTGCAGCTATGGTGTGGGTGCAGCTCCTTGCAAACCAACCCCAGCACAGGCATCCTGCTGCCAAAATGCTACAGAAGCCCCCTCAGCTCCGTGGGCCAGATCCGGCCCATGGGCTAGATGTTGCCGACCCCTGCTCTATAAGACAAGCGAAGCTTTGCCTACTTCCAATAAGGAGAATAAACACTGCAGGTTCATTCTGATGATTCAGGTGGGCATAATTAATCATCCTGAACATCCATCAGTTGAACCACAAAAACCCACTTGGGCCATAAGTGTGAATGGAGGGGAACTCAAATCCCATCCAAATGACATTGCAGGCAAATAAGTTAATTATTGCTGCACAGCAGCAATCACTGGGAATGTTACTGATACATATACCAAAGAAGGGAAATATTCACGTCAGAAAACGAACAAATCCTGTTATGATAACAACAAAAATGAATTGCTATAGCAAATTATAGGCTGGCATTCATTTTGCCATTAACGAAGTAATATACTGCAGATTAGGAAGCGCACAATCTAATTACTATAACACAGTGATTAGCCAGTAATTAGTATAACCCTATCTTACATGAGAATCCCAGCTTTGTGTAATACATTTTTATCTCCACCTATGGCCACTGGTACGAAAACCTCGGCGTGTTCAGAGCATCGCAAATAATTAACACGTGGGTTTCAATTGAAATGTTGTTACAATCCACCACAGCCCAAGAACTAGAAGGGAATTTGATGTATAGCATCAGGGCTAATTCACATTATCTAGATGCTAATTATTCATTTGTTTGCTCATTGCTAATTACAGCGTTCGCTGCAAGAGATCTGTCGGTGGACAGACTGTGGACCTCCCTTATTCTACCGAACAATGCTTCTGGTTATTTGCCAGAGGCCTCTTGACATGTTTGCAACGTGGGCCATTCTTAGGGGGAGGAAAAGCAGGATAAAGACAGCGTTCGAGTGGGTCTGTGTGAATCATGCACATTGGCATGGGAAAGCGGATGGCTCTATGGCAATTTAGTCTCTGACATTGAGGTATCACCATGGGCAACAGTGCTGGAGAAAAAAAAAAAGCAAATATTCCAGGACTGTCATGGGGTGAGAAGTGGAAAATTGGGACTGGATGAGTAATGAAAGACTTGAGCCATGAGAGGAGCTTGATGGGGCTGCGACTTTATCACAAACTCGTTGCAGCTGATTTGAAAAACAGTGCTCGAGACCAACTTTCAAACTTAATTCTTGAGTGTCCAAACTTCGGCTTGGCTCAAGCAGGAACAGAGTTCCTTTCTGTTCTTATTTTCAACCATGATGAAACGCAAGGAAATGGGGTTATTAGAGTAAAAGAAAAGTGATTCCATTATTAAGACCAAGGCACAGTCGCAGTGAAGTGTTTTCATAGGGACAATTCCTCAACTAGTGTCAACTTCCATCACTCCATTAAATTCCTAGATTTCCCCTGCTGAGGATTGCCCCCCAGTATTTCAGAGCCGGAAGGGCACCACTCTGACTTCAACGTGACCTTGTAGCCTACTGTAGCATGTCACCCAGGTCTTTAGGTGGGTCCAAAATGTTTCAGTAGCCATGAAGGGATAGAGCACAGTCTCAGTCACCACATTGCTGCCCAAATCTGCAGAGATCTGGTATTGTCAGTCTTGGATGATGCCTGTCACTCTGCCCTTTATAACATTGCCAGCCCCAGTCCGTTTTGAGAATGAGAGAGCATGACGTGAACGTTGGCATCAGTAATTATGCATATACATAATGCTATTATGAAGTGTAAATGTACTGGTGCTTGAAGTTGAAGAGCTCTGTAAGCCATACATTTGCTAAAAAGGCTTATGGAGATTTTTTTTCGGTTCAAGTGGTAGAGGACTTTGTTTCAGTGCTGGAGACTCCCACTCCCCCCCACCATGTGCGTATACAGTTCTGAATGGCAGTGGGAGGCAGCCTCACGATAGCTTCGATGGTCTCAGGTCTGCTACAATCATTATCATTTCAGCAATGCTGTGCATTTGAGTTTCGAAGCTCTGCATAATCACTACTGCTTTGCCAATCAAGCTATTGACTCAGACGTTATATCCTGATTCAGCTGCCCTCCTCTTCTCTGTTGCAGTATTTGGGTCACAGCTGCTCCACTTTGTTTGCGGCTCTCTTACCCATCTGACTTACCGCACACAATGAAACTTGTGATGAAATGTGATGGCTTCTATTAATATAAACAAGGCACAACACAAATCCCTGTCCCACAAGAGTATTTATTATATGCTCACACGCTCTTACAAAATACTCATTCTCCTAATGCAGGGCCTCTCTATGAATGCGGTGTTATTAAAAAGAATTTGCCTTCCCGATGTTCCCAAACTCGGTTTGCAATGCAAAACCACTGCACCCAACACATTGCTTCCTCAGCACCACCAAGATGAATACATCCATTGAGGATGGGAGAGAAGGTCCCTGTAGGAAGAGCTAATGAGCGTGATCATGATGGAGAGAAGCCGATGATGACGAGAGCAGACTCGGCTAATGAAGAGCATTTCCCACCCATATGCCAGCAGTAATCCAATTACATATACCTGCTGCAATGTGACTGGAATTTACTTTTGAGGAAGTGTTTTAATACGTGACATTAGGACTTTCCATTGTGTTGCTAAAGAAAACATTTGCGCTGTGATAAAAATGACATTTCTGATGACAGTCTTTAATTTCCATTCTGCCTACGCTGTGTTTATCTTCCCAAACGCTGCGCACATTGTTATTCATCCCGCTTTATGTTTCTGAAACACTTTTGCTTTAACAATAAAATGGCTGATAAGAGGGAGAAAGAGAAAATTACAGTATGTTTCCATGAAGGCTTTTTATTTTCCCCCAAAGAATAAAAAAAAAAAAAAAAACCTCTCGCCCAGAATCAAGTCACCCACATCTTTATCGAAAAGATACACGTCCTTATGTAAAAGGGCTATTATGTTAATCATAGTGTTTGCTCAAGGATGTTCCAGTTTTGATTATTTTGCTGGTATTGGTGGACACAATCAAGTTGCTGTATCTTGCTAGAAGTGAAGTTTACAATTTTGCTGGCATGGCTTGAAAGTGGGACAAAGGACAGGATTTCAATTTGTTTTTCTAGGATAGATACTAGGAGTGGGCGAAGCGGGCCCTATTCGATTTGGATTCGGCCCGAATCAGGGACAGTGATTTGATTTGTTGATTCAGATCACTGTCCCTGATTTGATTCAGCTGAATCTGAAGATTCGATGCTGGTTTGGAGAATCAGTGATTCGGACATAGAAAAAACATTTTAAAGCTGTGTCTACATACCTCGAGGTACCGGACGTGGCTTGTGATCGCTGCGATGCTGGGGCACATGGAGCATCCCACAGGAGTGTGTGCGTGTGTGTGTGTGTGTGTGGGGGGGAGAATCTGCATGCTCGGTGGCGAACCCAGAAGTGGACCAGAAGTACTTCCGATCCACTTTCAGGTCCACCGGGGACCACATGGGTCCCCCCCCAACACACACCCTGACTTGATCAGCCGTGGGGGGACCCCAGGTGCCCTCCCAGACCCAGGAGGCACCCAGTCACTGAGCCAGAGGAGTGCAGGGGGGGGCCTGCACACTCCCCGTCGGACCCAGAAGTGGACTGGAAGTGTTCTGGTCCCTCTCCAAGTCTGCTGTGAAGCACGCTGGGGAGCTACCCATGCTTCTGTGGTACGCTCCATGTACCCCACCATTGCAATGTTCATGAGCCACGCTGGTACTTCGAGGCATGTAGAAAAAACATTTAAAGCTGTGTCTATGCCCAAATCGCCAAATCTTTCCGAATCCATTTGGAGGGCTCCAATTTGATTCGGAGAGATTAAAGGGTCCTCTGATTCGGAGATTAGGCCACCGAATTGGGCCGAATCTCTGCTGAATTAAATAGGGGACTGAAGCTTTGCACTCCCCTAATAGATACCAGAACCAGTCAAGGCATTTACAGTGCCCTCTGGGAAGCTCCCTGCCAAGTAGTTTCTGGGACTGTTAAAATGCCTCTGCACCACAGCCTCACAATAAAATGAATTAAATGGCTCACAGTTGCACTGAGCAAACAGCTGGCCTTTTCTGTGTTCTAGGCAGCAGATGAATCACTAGGTTGAAGTTAAGACCTAGTCTTGTTTGTTGATAAGCTCTTGTGACTCACTGACTCTTCACTGGCTGCAGAAGGTGATGGGCACCTCTCAGAATTTGGCTCCAGATTTTTTCACATTTGGAGTGGCTTCTTCATGTTATTTCAGGCAGACACTGCGATGTAGTCCAGTTGCCACCTACTGCTCCTCTTTGCCCATCTCTGAACAATGGCGCTTGCCTTCCCGTATTCAAAAGCACGCCTACTGTGAAATGAGACACATTACATCCATGCTTGGCTGGGAAGATATTGAATAATGATAATGTGTACTTCATGTTGTACTGCACGTGTGCACGGGGCTACACTCTGCTTCTGGTCCCAGTCCTGCAAGTTGATCCCAGTGATCAGACCTTAGCACTGAGGCTGCACCTCACTGACTTCAGCCAGGTTCCACGTGGGCACAGATTCATCCTGAATCAAGTGTGAGGATCCAGGCATTAGGGCAGGGGTCATGACCAAATAGTTTCAGAAGTGACAGCTGATTTTGGATGCTCTTTTTATGGGCACCTTTCTCTTCCATTCATTGTGCCCATCCTGCTGCACATTAAAGAGAGTTGCTTTTCAGAGAGCTGGTGACCTGTATTGCCTCGCATTTAGGTCCCCTTCTTGGGCACTGAGAAGTGGAAGCACCCAAATTTTGTAGTCCCCATGAAAATCTTGGCCCATGCCTGCCCTTGTCATCATCTGGAAGCATAACCTATAATGTTAGCACTCTGCAATCTCCAACAAGAAATGTTTAGCTCCTCCTTTCTGATATCTGAAGACATAATCCACTAAAGAGGTGGTGCAATTTTTTAGCCTCCTCCAAACCACTTGCAGGTAGGATCGGGTACTACTACATTTCAGGCAACATTTTTCGTTGCCGCCCATTTAGCATGACAAAGCAAGCTGAAGAAAAATAGGCCCAGGGAGTCCATTATCAGCAGGATCTAGCATGAAAAGATCTGGAACAAATTCTGAAATAATTCCAATTGTATGTGAATAATAAAGCGACTACCCTGAATGCAGTTACATTTTTTTTCCTGCTAACCTCTAAAATTTCAGATAAAAGCCCTTTCTGTTAAATATCTACAGCATTCACACCTGTCAAGTGATATGATAAAAACATTAAGATCTTTATTCTTCTCTGCCCGTTATTAAATATGTACATCCACTGTAGTATGTGGGTGTCATTATCTCCCTTGCAATGGCACCACTTCTGGGCGCATTATATTTAATCTATTTTGACATTGCTCATTGCTTTAAATATGATAAGCATCTAAAATTCAGCCCAGTTAATCTGACTAAATTATACCCTATCCATTCATTGTGCAGCCATTGTTTAATGAAATCTGTACTTTTTAGCAGGATTGCAAAATCATGACTGATGGAGTCTTACTGGAGTCTTATTAATGCAATACAGAGCAATGTGCTGGTGAATGCTCAGCAGCAGAATGGGGTCCAATTTACCATAAGGCAGTCAAGCAAGGTCATATTTACTAAGGACCACATAGTGCTGCTTCTTTGGGTGAATTTTCATGAGGATGAGGAAAGGGAAGGTGCTTTTCCTGGGGCAGCCCATGTAAAGTGTGCCCTACTGACAGCTGCTGTGATAGGAGAGCAATCGATGTACACCATTTTATGTCATGGGCCCTAAAAAGGGTGAAAAAAGATGGATTCCTTGATTGCCTCTCTACACATATGGATTCCTCTATACATTTGGATACCAGGATTCCTTCCGATGCTGTCACGTGAAATTTGGTGAGCATTTTGCAACTGGATAAGCTGCATGAAACCAGCTTTCTGCCTTCTGCCTCACAGTGACCAAACCTGAATATCCAATGCATGGATCCTTCTAATAATCATTGTGTCGATGATCAGATGCGTAGAGAAGCAAATGCTGGTGTCCGCCCACAAATAAACTACTGTAAACTTAAACTGCATTTGGAAAGCTGGAAAATTCAGAGGGAATTTTTCAAAAATGTCACTGGGATTTGGGCATGCCGATCCCAGCTAAAGAGTCATGTGCCTGGTGTGGTTGAATCATACAGATGGTTTTTGAGGTCTTGCTTTAGCCAATAAAGTCACCTAATCCGGTGGCTATAACCCCTGGATTAAGTAAAACCCCTTTCCTAGCCAATTACAGACCACAAAATCTCCCCCACCAGGAGCAGCATATGCCAGCCATAAGTGACAGATCCCCTCCAGCAGCAAAGCCACCACTTCTGTAGAAGAACAGGAAGTAGCTATTTGATCAGACACTGAGGTTTAGTGATTATCAGCAATATCAGTTTATGACTTATTTTTTGGGATCATGCTTTAATTTTCCTCTAGTTCTGGGGCAGGGTGAAGGGGCGGAAGTGTGTATAGTGCCTATGAAGGCAGGATCCTGTCCCATAGCTAGAGACTGAAGCAACACAAAGAAATAAGCACAATTATAGGGGTAACTGGGAAGACTGGCTTTATCCCTTTGACTTGGTCACTGACTTAAAGTCATTCTGCCATGGGTCATACAACCAGGGCAAGAAACAAAGCCTAGTTCCTTACCAGGCTGGGTACCAGGGCCTTATGAAACTCTACTCAGGATCAGGTGCCCATAGTGCTGGGGTCATGCAGATTGTACATGATGCATCCCTGAACATCTTACAGTTCATGCCCCTTTTTATTGCACTCACCAGTAACAAGATTATGACTAGCACATGAAAAGCAAATGCAAAAAACCTAGGCAAGTATGTGCAAATACATCCAAAAAAGGAAAGCACCTGTACTCTTGTGATAATGGATAGCCCAAATCCAGTTATCCATTAATAATGGCACAGACACTGCAAAGGGCCGAACACTTAACTTCACAGAACACTAATCTTTGTAGTAAAAAATCCACCCTTCCTTCTCTGCACGACTTCTACCTGGATACTGTTCCAAATGTATAGAGACGCAGCCAAGGAGCAGATGAAAAAGGAGCTTATTGGCTATGAATAGCTAAAAATTTATTCTATGAATTTCTGCTTGCAAATGAATTGAATTGAATTTCTGTGGTAGATGGATCACAATGTAAAATATCATTCAAAACAATTGGATGAATAATTCCTGAAAATAATTCTTAGTTGTTTGCTTCTTTGCAAGAGTCAACTGCCTTTGACATTGAAAATTAAAATCAGCTTTGACTGGACTGACAAGTCAGGCATGACCCGCCTTGAGCAGGGGGCTGGACTTGACCCCGTGAGGTTCCTTCCAGCCCGAGTTTCCCATGAACCCGATGATCCCATGTCATGTGACATGCACGCGTAGCCAACAAATGGATTGCTCTGAATAACCCAGGTTTCTGTCACCAACAGCTGTGACTAAATGCAACATTTTTTAGTCTGATTAGATGCTAAATAAATATGCAGTGTCCATCAGCATCTCTGCCATCAGATTTGACTGTCAGAATAATCATTGGATAATATCACAGCAAGGGAACACAAAGGTGAAGCAAACTGGTTTAAAAATTAAAATACATAGCCAAGTTCTGCTTAGCTCTAGTTCAGACTCGGGTACTTGGCAGCGCTGGGGGACAAAGAGGGAAATGGGTGCTGTAATTTGTAGTTGTTGCTTTAGCAGTGGCTCACATAAATATCTCCCACCCAGGGTTTCTCAGGTGTGCATGGATGGTGCAAGAACCCAACCCCTTCATGTGAAGCTACCTCTGCAGGACCACGGAGAGCTCCAAGCCCACTACTGTGTGTGGTCCCTGCCTGGTAGGCAAAGGGGTGGGAAGCAGAGGCCAAACCCTCAACTGGTGTAAGATGATGCAACTCCATTGAAGCAGGAGGGATTTATAGCAGCTGCGGGTCTGGTTTATCATGTTCTTGGTCCTTGCACAGATCAACAGAAGCCATCAGAGCGGGTGAGAGAGAGCCATTTTTTCAAAATTGAGTTTCACCTGCAGGAACCAGCAACAGCATGCAGCTGGGTGAGTGGCAGAAATGACTGGCTGGAGCCCAACTACCATGGAAATGATGCATCTGCTGGTTAGGAAATGTTAACAATTAAAAAGGACACTGCAAAGTTTTCCTACATTTTTTTTTTTTTTTAAATGATCAGTTTGTGCACCACCTTCCATCATTTATGTTCTAAATCCCCAGGCAAGAAATCAATACAGCATGAGTCATGACCTTGAATATATCACTCTGTTATATGGAACAAAAGGAATGGTGGCAATACTTGATGAAAAATGCCAATGCTGTGCTGCTCTTTTCATTAAAGCCAGGAGCCCTTGCTCTGAATTCAGTGGTTAAATAATTGTGTGCTTTCTTCACCTACCTCCAACAGCATGCAGGACAGCCTCCGACTGTCTGCAGCTGGTGTCTCTCTGCTCTGCTGAGCAGTCACAGAGACCTGCGTTTCAAGATGAAGAGCACCCTTTTGACCTCTGTGGCCACCTGCTACAACAACAGTTGCTCCTTACAGATGCTGCATTCAGGGCTAACTTAGTCTTCCTCCTGGAATACGGGGTGGGAAATCGAACCCTCTCCTCTCTCTGGGCACACGCACATGAATCTGTTTCAAGAAAATGTCTCCTGAAGAGGACAGTGGAAGTTAGAAATGGTGGCAATGCCGTCTCACCCAAAATGATACGTGTTTCTGGGCACGACTTAGCCCAGGCTTCATGGCCCTGTTTTCTTGGATGCCTGAATTGGGGGACGCACTTGCTAAATCCTTCCCTCAGTACCCAAGAGATGTTATTCTTTTTCTTTTAATTTATTTATAACCAGTTGTGTTAGCTGAAGCATGAAGGGAAGTGACTTATTAAAAGTAATAGTGAGCTTATAGTCCATACCACTTAATAAGAAGCCATGCTCTTTCCTAGATTTTCCAAGAAGCAGGCAACAGGTTGCACCTGTGCTGGAATATATTGGAGAAATGTGAATCAAGATGTACCTGGACTCCCTCACGTGCCCATCACTACGGCAGCTGTGGAGGGATGAAGGCTCTGTGTTTACTTGGCCCGCAGCCCCTGGATGAGAAGCAGATGACTGAAAATCTCTGAGAATTGCCTTTCACGTGTGTGCCCAGCACAAAATGATGGACCAAGAAGATATGGGGCTGACATGAAAAAGTGGGGAGGTTGAGTGTTAATGTGAATGGAGCACTGGCTAGCCATTGCCTTGGGCACATGCCTGTTTAGCTCTGTCCTGGTGATCCGGGGATGCTGGAATTACCCTGTAGGGGTGGAACTTCTTGGAGCTCTGTATGTACTCGGGCTTTCACTGGGCATCCAGGCTGGTGCTAAACTCAGCCATTTTTGAGCCCTCCCTCCTAAACTCCCCTCTCACCATCCCTCTGCATCTCTGATTTAGCATCAAGCACAGGTTGACTGAACTGGATGAGTTGGCTTGGGCGTTATGTGGCCCCTGATGCGCTAGGCAGAACCCCGTATTGCTAATGCTCCTTACACCACAAGGGGCTGCATTCCTAATGCACATTGCATAACACTTATACACTGACAACTAGACAGGCAGCTTCCAGATGCTTAGTTACCCCATGGCTAGAGTAAATACCAAGGAGGCCCTGCTAGGGCAGCCAGATGCCACTCTGTAGCTGGCTGAAATCCTTTTATTTTAAATAAATTAACTGGCTCCCTTCCACACAGGCTGGGAGAAGATGAGAGAGCATTCATGCAAGTGCTCTCTGCCCTCGATCCCTTCCATATGTGTGTGTGCGTGGGTGCATATGTGTGTGGGTGCGTGTGTGTGCGTGCATGCATGGGTGCATGCATGTGTGGGTGCGTGGGAGTATAGATTCATAGACTGTAGAGTTGGAAGGGACCACAATGGATCATCGTGTCCGACCCCCTGCCCCTGGCAGGAAAGAGGACCGAGGTCAGATGACCCCAGCCAGGTGACTATGAAGCCTGCTCTTGAAGACCTCCAAGCTAAGTGATAGCACCACCTCTCTTGGAAGCCCATTCCAGATCCTGGCCACCCTTACTGTGAAAAATGTCTTCCTAATATCTAACCTAAATCCACTCTCAACTAGTTTACACCCATTATTCCTAGTCACTCCCTGGGGCGCCCTAGTAAACAGAGTGTCCCCTATTCCCCGTTGACCTGCCCAAATACATTTATAGGTGGCCACAAGATCTCCCCTCAGCCGTCTTGTGTGAAGGCTAAAGAGATTCAGCTCTCTCAACCTCCTCCTGTAGGGTCTATCACGAAGGCCACTAATCATGTGAGTGGCCCTCCTCTGGACCCTCTCCAGATTCCCCGTGTCCCTCTTGAAGTGCAGGGCTCAAAACTGGACACAGTGCTCCAACTGCAGCCTCACCAGTGCCGCACAGAGGGGGGGGGAGCATCACCTCCTTTGTTCTATTAGTCATGCACCTGCTAATGCACGACAAGGTGTGATTGGCCTTGTTGATGGCCTCGTTACACTGCCGGCTCATGTTCATCTTGGAGTCAATTATGACTCCAAGATCCCTCTCTGCCTCCGAGCTGCTGAGAAGGACATTCCCCAACCTAAAGGTGTGCAGGGGATTCCTCCTTCCCAGGTGGAGTACCTTACATTTATCTGTATTAAATTGCATCCTATTTCTCTCTGCTCATTGATCCAACCTGTCCAGGTCAGCCCGTATCTGCTCCCTGCCCTCCAGTGTGTTAACTTGGCCCCATAACTTGGTATCACCTGTGAACTTGGAGAGGGTGCTCTCCACGCCCTCATCCAAATCGCTGATGCAGCTATTAAATAATATCGGTCCGAGGACCGAACCCTGCGGGACCCCACTGCTCACCTCCCTCCAGGCCAAGAAGGAACCATTCA
The DNA here is from genome assembly GCF_000455745.1 of Alligator sinensis. Taxonomy (NCBI): domain Eukaryota; kingdom Metazoa; phylum Chordata; order Crocodylia; family Alligatoridae; genus Alligator; species Alligator sinensis. Next base: position 60,149 of record NW_005841833.1, on the reverse strand, counting down.
CCACCACCCCCTGGGTGCAGTCCCTAAGCCAGCTGGCCACCCACCTGACCATGTAGGTGTCCATTCCACAGTCTGCTAGCTTCCCAATGAGGATAGGGTGCGAAACTGTGTCAAAGGCCTTCCTAAAGTCCAGGAAGATGACATCAGCCTCGGCTCCTGCATGTGTGTGGGTGCGTGTGTGCATGCATGTGTGCGTGTGTGCATGCGTGTGGGGGTGTGTGCGCGCGCATGTTGGCTGACTGTCGGAAGGGCCTTTGCAGAGTCCTTCTGGCTTGCTGACAGCTATACAGCAATACAGCTAGATGGATTCCTGCATAGATGAAGGATGCCACCAAATTTGATTTACATTTAAAAAAGCAACTTTTTTTTAAAGCCGTATTTTTGCAAGCTTGTGCTATAAAAGTTACTGGGGGAAAAAATGGCTTTATTCCAGGAACACAGGAGGACAAAAGCCAGTGGCAGGGGACCTGGATAGTATCATCCAGGTCTTCTTGGTTTTGCCCCCAAACCCTGTAACCAAACAGTTTCATGACCTCAAGAAAGTCACCGAACTTCTCAGTCTGTGGCTCTGCCCATACACAGGATAAAACCTATCCAACAGTTCCTAATACTTTCAGGGACTTTGAGATCCTCCAACAATGAGCCCTCTGTTAGTGCAAAACAACACTGTCAACCTCATTGTCTTTACTTTTCTTCTCTCCCCAATTTTTTTTTTTTTTTTTGCTGCCTCTCGCATCAATTACTCGAGTAACACGAGTAGCTGTTAAAAGAACCCAGCTCATCTGCTGTTGCTGTGATGATTGTAGATTGGTGATAAACATTCGGCGAGTATTTTATAAATGTGACAGTAGAAGGTAATTTTCCACACTATGGCTGAGATAAAAGGCAATGATGACTATAATGCATTTCTCTAAGTTTTAAAGTATGAGCAAAGTAAATATAAATCACAGCGGCTGTTTCTGTGTTCGGTTTGACTGTTTTACTGTTTCAGTTTACTGGCTCTTGCAGCAAAGATCTGTATTTATGTTTGGATTAAACTGACATAGGAGGCACCACTAGAGAGAGCTACTTCTCTCATATAAATGTTACGTGCATCGTAATGAATTTTTGGGTTCCTAAAGGTTTTCGCTTAGTTGCTGTACAACTCTCAGAATTGCAAAAAAGAAAGAAAAAAAAAATAAAGAACCTAACACATCCCAAATGAAAATTGGGAAGCTTCCATCGTTTACCGGATTAGATATGGAACTTAACTTAAAACCTGTAATATTTGTTTTTGCCGTTGCCGAAATGAAAAGATATGCCAAGGGAGACCTCCGTAGACATTCACTTTCATTTCTCTTATCTTCTTATAGCACTGGAAGGATTTCGTTGCTCAAGGACAAAAATTAATATCACACACATATAATAACCGAAACAAGAGCTAGGATATGAACTGGAGACGTTTTGGCCTCTAAACAATAACTTTTCTGGTCGAGCTAAATGCCTTTGACTCAGTCAATAGAGCATTTCTTTCTACAGTGGATAATCACACCCTACAGCACAAAATGATTACAGATGCAGTCTGCGAGCTGGGACTGAAGCCACTGGGAAGGTGGGGCCATCAAATTATGTTGCTTTAATGCACCAGTTTGTTGTTGTTCGGCTGAAAGTTGACAAAACCTCCATGCGCTGGGGGAATAGCACTTCTCTAAAAATCATATGCTTATGATTAGGCCTCTACTAGAGCTGTGTCAGGTGCAAAACAAACGCTTCCTTTCCATCATAATCACAATCCCACCTGTAAGACTGAACTTGACAAGGAATACCACCCTAAAGCACCTTGTTTCTCTAATGATATAAGCCGTTGAGAGACACGAGTTGGGGATAAACCATGAAACAACGCTTGTATTGGTATGAAACCTTAATTTAATTATCTGGGGCTGAGAGATGCACAGCACTGTGAAGAGCATACGCTGCTCCAGCAGGAGCTTTGCCCACTGCTGCTCCGTGGTGCCCAGCTGCCGCCTTCCCCCTTGGACCGAGTGCAGAGTTCAGATCCTTTTGCACCTCTTCAGGCTGATGCTGTGAGAAGGGCAGGCCCATGTACTGACATCCCGTGCACCACTTCTACAGAGACCTGGTGCTCTTTGAGCTCCAAGATGCGTCACTGTGCTCAGATGTGACACTCCACGGTGCAAAAGAAAGAAGGTCCCTTCTCCCACTCCTGTGAATCTACTCTGGGACTGGGAAGGATCTGGCCTTTTCTTTTCTGGACATCTTTATTCCCCACCCCCCTCATGCCTTTCTTGAGTTTAATTACTTATCTTAAACCCAACTATCAGTTAAAAATAAAAGTCGCAGAGATGCAGGGCGAGGGAGGCAGGCCTTCAGGAGGGGAGGGGGGGAAGAAACGGGGGAAAAAAGAAAAAATGCTGTGTTTGTGAATCCTGCTGGACCTAGGAAAAGGCAGTCAAAGGAAAACCCCAAAGCAGATGGACTGGCCATGCCTCATTATTACCGTTATTGTGGTAGTGCACAGAGTCAGTCGGGTTCAGGAGTCTTGGTGCCAAGGGTCACACAGAGGTAGATGTGAGCATCAGCATCCCAGCCAGAAGATTTTCGGGGTCTGATTCTGATCTTATGCCAGTGAGAAGCAAAGTGCAACCCTTTCCACTTGTCTCATCTTGTTTGCTAGCATGTATCGAGCCTCATGAGAGCCCAGAAAAATATCTTTACCTGAATGTAAGATGACCCCGAATTTAAGATGACCCCCCCCAATAATTAGACATTACACATGGAAAATTTATCAATATTATATTTTTCCATGTATGGAATCTAATTATTGGAGGATCTTAAATATACCACTCCCCCCCTATTGCAGGTGGTGGGGGGGAGAGGTGCTGAGGAGTACAGTGATGGGGTAGATGTGGGGGAGGTAGTAGGGAGTAAATGGCAGGGCAGGTGGTGGGGGGACTGGAAGGGGGCAGGCAAAGGGGGAAGGCAAGGCACTGGAGGGAGCAGTTGGGGACCGGTTGTGGGGAGGCAGGTTGTATGGAGGCAGTGGGGCAAGCTGCCTGTCCCTGCCACTTACCCTCCAATTTTACTGCTCCCTGCAGCCTCAAGTCCCTGCTCCCCCACCTTCCCATCTTACCCCTCCCCTGCAAAGTCTCTATCCTCTGCCTGCCCCTCTACTACCTCCTTCCTTTAGTAGGCTCTCATCTCTGCTGCCTGGAGCATGGCTCCAGCCTGGCCCCACAGAAGCAGTGCAGGGCCAGCACTGCTGCTACATGGCTGGGCTGGAGCACGTGCTCCATCCTCCGGCAAGGGCAGAGCCTGCCAGTGGGAAGCAAAGATAAGGAGGAATGCCACAGAGGGGGAGAGAAGGGGGGAAGTGGCACAGGGAGAATTGAGGCTGTAGGGGTGAAGTGGTGGGGGGCACAGGGGCAGTAAGGGGCAAGCAGCAGTTGCAATTCTGCTCCAACCCAAATCCTAGGGTAGTGCTTAAGCCAGAGCTGTGTGAAGCTTCAGGTGCTCCCACTCACCGGGTGCTGCCAGCTGGGGGGCAATCTCTGCTGCCCCCCACTGTCCCATGCTGCATGGGGGGCTCTGCACAAGCCCCCCCATGGCTGTCCCACCTGCCTTAGCTGTGGCCATTTAAGGAAAAAAAACAAGAAAAACCCTGGGCTCACCAGCTCCTGCAGCAGCCTCGGGGCTTCAGGGAGCTCATGCAGAGACCCCCACATGGTGCGGGGCAGTGGGGATTGCCCCCTGCCAGGAAGAAACTGGTGAGTCCAAGGTTTTTTGTTGTTTTTTTCCTTAAAGGGCCAGAGCTGGGGTGGGCAGGGCAGCCATGGGGAGGGGAGCTGGACAGCAGGGGGCTTGTGCAGAGCCCCCCATTCAGTGTTGGGCAGTGGGAGGCAGCGGGGATCACCCCCTGCCTGGCAGTACCTGCTGAGTCCAGGGTTTGGTTTTTTTCCCAACTGCTGGGAACTGGGGCAGGTGGGGCAGCCATTGCTGGGGCTGGGAGAGTGGGTGGGAGATGGGCCTGGCTGCTTTGGCCGAAACCAATTGGGACAGTGATTCAAATCACTGAATCAAATCACTGTCCCCTGAATCGACCGAATCCAAATTGGAAGCGAATACTAGCTGCTTCGCACAGGTCTACTACCTGCCCTCTGCTGCCTTGTACTCAATTGTAAGACAAGGGGTTTCTCCCCTTCCCCCATAACAGGTTAAACAGGGGGAAAAACTGTCTTCTAATTGAGTAAATATGATACATACACATTTCCCCCCAGTATCGTTGAGGATACTGAGGCACGGAGTGGTGAAGTGACTTGTCTTGACTAAGACTTCACAGAGTCATTCGGAGAACAGGGAAAGACCTCAGCTCCCCCTTTGCCCCTTGTCTTCTCTGACAACGTTCACCTTCAAGGCGATGCAAGTATATGAAATACTTTGGACTGCAGGGGGAAGAAATAAGCAGTCAGTCGGGGACGCTGACAGAACTGTGGCAGAATTACTGAGAAATGCAGGACACATTACGAACAATGTGCTTTGAACACGAATGTCAAGTTGCAAGTACATGAGCTAATAGCCCTGATTTTCAGGGAGCAGAAGAAGCCTGAGGGAGAAGAAGCATCATAATAGCAAAGATAAAGAGAAATATACACAAGCGAGGGAGACAACCGAGCCCAGCAGTTGGGGCGTGCAGAAGGACTTTTTAAGCTGATATAGCGGCAGTCTGGCAACAAAGGCCTGTGGGAGGAGAGAATAAAGCTACAAGGGAAAGGATATAAGAGCAAATATAGAAAGATGCTTTGGTGTCTAAGAGGGATGCAACGTAGCAGGGAAGAACAGAGTGACTGTGCTGAGAACAAAGTGAGAGATGGCCTCCAGACAGCAACGAGAGGCAAAGTCCTATTAGAAGAGACAGAAGACCCGGGGGAGGAGTTGAAGATGTCACAGCAGGGTGACAGCAAAGGAAATAGGAAACCTGAAGGGGGAAACGGATAACATGCAAGGAGAAGAGTCGAAAAGGCATAGAGAACCTGTTGGAGAACAAAGATGGGAGATAATTAGGTGCATGAAGAGAACGCTCTTGGAAGTTCAATTTAATTTAGATACACACCCAAAACGTTGCACTCCAAATTCAACAATAGAGCAGATCTTCCCTTTATAGTTTCATAGGTGTTAGGGGCTGGAAGGGACCTTACAGGTCATCGGGTCCAGCCCCCCCTGCACTTGCAGCTTGAAAGTAAGGTTAATTCAAATAGCAAAGAGGGGGAAAATACATTTTCCTTTGTTAAGAATTTTTCCTGAATTTCCTATAAAAAATAAGGCAGAAAAAGCTAAGCCATGCAGAATACACGGAACTAAAAACTCCTCCGTGTTGGAGGATATTCCACTGGAACACAAGAATTGGCCTTGCATCAGAGCAGAGCTTCTTTTCAGTTGACATTTTGGACTGTATAATAATATTCCGTACTATTTCTTTTCCTGAAATGAGAAAAAGAATGAAGGCTGGGCATAGTGGGAGAGTGAAGTGCGTGGTAATTACAGATGGGTGGCCCTGGGTCTTCGGAGAGCTACATCCAACTCTGTTCTCCCATGGCCTTCCTGAGCAACCTTCAATAAGCCATTTAGGGAATGTAGGCTCAGAGAGACTACATGAAAAACAGGGTTAAAAGCACTTCACCTGCTCCACAAGGGTCTTAGGAAGAAAAACACATGAAAAAAGGCAAAACATTCAGATACTAGGATGGTCTGGAAGATGAGATGGAGTGCACCCTCAGCAAGTCTGTAGATGACACCAAGTTGCAGGGAGTAGTAGGTGATATATGCAGGCGGGTAGGGCTAGGATTCAGAGTGACTTAGAAAAATTGGAGGATTGGATGAAAAAAAAATTCTCCTGAAGTTCAATAAGGATAAGTGCAAAATCCTGCACTTGGGACAGAAGAGTCCCATGCACAGGTACAGGCTGAGGACCAACTGGCTAAGCAGTAGCTCTGCAGGAAAGGACCTGGGGATGACAGTGGACAATAAGCTGGATATGAGCCCTTTTTGCCATGAAGGCTAATGGCATAGTGGGCTGCATTGCTAGGAGGGTTGCCAGCAGGGCAAGGGAAGTGATTCTTCCCCTCTATTCCACACTGGCGAGGCCACATCTGGAGTCCTGTGTCCAGTTTTGGGTCCTGCACTACAGAAAGGATGTGGACACATTGGAGTGAGTCCAGCAGAGGACAATGAAAATGGTTCAGGGGCTGGGGGCATGACATGTGAGGAGAGGCTGAGGGACCTGGGCTTATTTAGTCTGGAAGAGGGAAGACTTTGAGGGGATTTAATAGCAGCCTTCAACTACCTGAAGGGTGGGTCCAAAGAGGATGGAGCTGGACTGTCCTCAGTGATGGCAAATGACAGAAAAAGGAGCAACGGGCTCAAGTTGCAGCAAGGGAAGTTTTTAGGTTCAATATTTGGAAAAACTCTCTCACTGGCTGGAATGGTCTCGTTGGAGATGTGGTCCTGCTTTGAGCAGGGGGTTGGACTAGATGTGACCTCCTGAGGTCCCTTCCAACCCTCATTTTCTCTGATTGTTAGAGCAACATAGTCGGCTAACACAGACCGATCAGTATGTCACAACACAAGTGCGATTTCAGATCAGCTCTTGGTCTGTCTAGGTCACAACCCTGCCAGTGAATGGCACCAGACTGCTTTTTTCAAGTATTATCTCATGGCAGTGAATTCCACTGGGCTCGTTCTGCATTCGACACATTATCATTTTGCTTATTGATTTGAAGTTTGTTCACTTTCTATCACTCTTTATCCCTTTTCTCTCTCATCTAAGTACTCGGATATATTTCTCACGGGGAAGGCCTTTCTTTGCCTCATCAAAACATTGACCTTCGCTAAGCCTTTTCAATCTTCATTGTGTCTTTTTTTGAAATGAGGTTAAGAACTGGACCTAGTATTCCGAGTGAAGAGAAAGCATCCATTTATGGAGATGACATTATGACAGTTTCAACACTATTTTGTATCCTTTCTTTAATGTTATCCAACACTGGTCTTTTTTTTTAAAGCAGTACTGAAGATTTCTTCACTGCGAGATCCACACAATTATGTGAGGGTCATTTTCCTGAGTGGTTAGGGCCTCTACGTGTTATGCTGTGAGCCGCACAAATGTTGATCAGTGTCAATGATAGCTCAGGTTTGAAGCAGTCACATTCAGGCCCGCCGGGCTGCTGCTCTTCTCCAGGCTGAGTCCACCCAGAGAGCAGCAGTGGCAATGGTGGCCAGGCAGGCAGGTTAACCCTTTCCTGCTGCAGCCCCCAGGATAGACAGCACAGGACACAAGTCAGCTGGCGGGGTGCACTGAGCAGGGATTTGGGGTGCTGGAGGAGGTGGGGGTGGGGGCAGATCTGGGGCAGGTGGGGTGTTTCCATTATGGTGTAGCCCAGAGTGGCTTAGACTAACATGAGCTGCGTAACACAGATCAGAGAGAAACCTGCCATGGAGTGGCTTAACTCAGAGCTGCTTAAAACTAGTTTTAGGTGTCAATGTGTGGACAATCCAGGGGTTAAAGAGCTCCAGGAGTTGCCCAAAATTACCATGTAACAAGGCTCTTATATGTATTTGCTGAACACAGATGTATTGTCTACATTGTATTTCATCAGGCACTAGGATGCCCTATCACCTATGACTGCAAAATCAGTTTAAAATGGCCAGTCTGTTCTAGGCTGGAAAGATCTTTGCTTCCGTTTATGAACAATATATTAGATTATCCCACTGCTAGACTGGATCCCTAGATACTTCATTACTACCATCCTTCCACATTGAAGAGTGAACTGAACAACATTTAGATAACGTCTTGGCAGCGTCCATAATTGATGGGGTAAATTTTGCCCACAAATATGCATGCTTGGCTCCTATTTGGACCTGAGGTTTACAGTTTACTTCCCGTTCAGAGACAACCCATATATTCCATCCATAAATCTCTCTCAGTAGTACTACCCAGCAGCCTCAGAGTTGTGTTTGGAGGCCTTCATAAATCCTCTGACCTTTTAAATGAGGTGTTACACTCCCCATCTCCTTGTTCTGAACTTGTGAACTTCTACTCGCTTACGAGGAAGGAACATGCTCTCTGTTCCATTTGCTGCCTGTCATGATTTCACAAAAAGTTGTCGGTGTATTTGTTAGACCCCGACTCCATGCGGTGCCCAACGACTAGGGAGATGACGGTCAATGGGCAGACTTTGACCCAAACCTGGAAGCTTCTGGAGGCTTCCTCACCAATCACCGTTCATCTTTTTGCATATGTTCATCTCGGATTCGGTCACCAATTACGTTTTGTCTTTCACATTCCAGTCTGTTTTTCAGTCCCAGGATGTACCATCTTCCACGTTCCTAAAGCTTCACCTCATTTACAGCACACAGACTCACATAGACTCACTTGCTGCTTTTTCAGAAAAATGGTTGACACAGTTCAGATGGTTACTTACAATAAGCAAATGGCTGGCTTAGATAGTATTCTGCCTTGCAGTTAGCAGTTTTTGCTAGGCCACAGGTAATAGCCTTGTATTCAGCTGCAAATCCAGTGCTCCCCAAGATCCAAATACAGTCACCCTAACAGTATTGAGTCAGATTTACACACAAAGCACCATTTTCTTATTTCTGTAAAGAGCAATCCCTCCCATAACCATCATCATAATTATTATTATTATTATTATTATTATTATTATTATTATTAAGATGCTGCATGAAGTCACACTGCTGGCATAAGTTAGCCTGGCTTTAAAAGAGCAATGCTGGTTCATGCCACAAAAGGATCTAGCTTTCAGGATACAAATCTTGAATCCCACTTAAGATTCCAAAAGATTAGGAAACTAAGTCACCTGAGAACTCTTTCAGATGTCTGAAGATCCAGCAAAGCCATGGTTGCATGTCATATCTAAGTGACATTAATGAGCAACACCCCTAAAGGGCTCACTGAAGAGTTGGACAGGCAGCAGCGCTCTCATCCCAAGAAATCTTGAGATTTCCAAATTTTTGCCCATCCCAAAACAAGTCAAAATCTTGAAAATGTCAATGAATCAGAACTGTCTAAACAAATTTAGAAAATGGCACAAATAGATTTTAACAATTTTGAAACTTCCCCCCCAAACCTATTTTTTTTTAATGAAACGAGAGATTATTTGAAACCATTCCTGGGAAAGGGCCCGTTTCAGTTCCAAAATTATTTGCGCTGTGTGATGAAAAAATACGTTTGTCAACTAATTTCCAACTAGCTGTAAGATGGCAAGTTAGGGTAACTGTTCTCAAGCTTTTTAGACTCCAGACCCCACTTGGAATATGCCAGCTCTAAGCTTTCACTTGTTTTTTGACTATGGAAAAATAATAGAGCAATTCTTCTGTTGCAAAGAACTCAGAAAGACCACAACAGAAAGATCATGTTCTTGACATTCTGGATTATTATTTGAAATCTGAGTTTTATCTTGTGAATTATGTGTAGGTGTGTGCATGAATAGCAGTGCTATAATGTGCAACGCTGACTGAGAATCACTGGGTTAGGACCATTGTTCTGTTGCAAGGACAAGTGTATTGTCTTTGCTTCTCGAATTCTCCCAAGCAAGACACCGTTGACTGTCCTAAGTTCAATGGTAGAGACCAGTTTGAACCAGACAGGCAAGGTCTGAATTAGTGCAGTTTAGGTCCAACTTTCATTGATTCATTAGGACAACACAGAAAGCAAAATCTGGGGGCTGGATCCCCCATTGCCTTCCCTCCTGTGCTGTGAGTATAAAATGCTACCAAACTGGAATGGAAGAACTCAACATCCACTTTGCAACTCATGTAACTGAATACACAAAGGACAAATTGGTAAGAGAATCCAGCCCTGTGCCTTTATTTATGATGGCTACAACATGGAAGCAATTTGAGTGATCATGATCAGCCATCATTAAAGCTGGTGCTGTGTTTATCCTTTCAATTATTTCTCAAATAACGTGGCATTCCAGTTTACTGAATAGCCTTCCAGTTCATCCTTTCAGTCTAAACTATCTGTCTTTGCCACAGATGGCAGGGTTCTGGGAATTATTAATGAGAAGCAAGTGATACTAGTGTCGTGCTACAGAACTTGGCTATTATACAGTGGCATTCAGAAATATGGCCTGCTCCATTATATTCAAATATATTAGTTTTAAGAAGCCGACAATGTTTGTTATTTTAGATTCATGGGTGTATATATATGGCTGATATTCAGTTAAAGATATTCAGATTATCTGGCACTGTGCATGCCTGCTTCCTACTGGAAATTATTACTTTTCATGCAAGAATGTTGGCATATAATTGACTTGTCACGGCAATAATTCTGCCTGATTCATGCAAGGAATATCTTAGATGGCAAATAAAAGACAGCTTCTTAAAATGCACATGAGTCAGAGCCCTGCCTTTTAACTTTTGCTCGGATAAGTGGTCTTTACTCACATGATTTGTCCCACTGAACTTAATGATGCAAATTGTGGATGTAAGAGGTGCAGGATGAGCAGTAGACTATTGTCAAGACATGGCCCACATTGATTCTATAAAGAGCTCTTGCAAGAAAAATGTCAGACGTGAATTATTACAAGAGTCATTTTAAGATTGTGTTGCCAGGTAGAAGGAGCTCCTTCGAACTTGTATGGGGAAGCAGACACCTGGCAGCCCCAGAAGTCTGGAAAAAAGCAAAGGTCACTTAAAAAAAACCCCAAACCCTTCCCTTCCAGGCAGATAGGCACAGGTTGGTTTGTGTAGAGAATCTGGTCTGACATATTTTAAACAGAGCTGGTGGTATTTTTTCTAACCAAAAAAAAATGGTTTTAATCAGAATTGAAAAGTCTGAAAGCATTTTGCTTTCAAGCCGTGAGCTGCAACAGAATGAGCTTGAGAATCAAGCCTCTAGACCTGAGGGCTCTTTTGATTTCTATTTTCTGTGGACGGGAATGGAAGAAAACCTTTACCACCTACTCACCAAGGGGCTATAACGTGCATTTAGTACATTGGGGGCTGGACGTGATGATCTTCTGAGGTCCCTTCCAGCCCTAATGTCTATGAAATCATTTAGCTGGCTTGTTCTGGATGTGGACATTCAGGCTTTTGCTAATGTCTTTGCCCATATTGTTCCAACAAGCCATAGGGCCAAACTTTGGTACAAAATGGTGCTGCTCTTAACTTCTATGGAGCTGTGCCAGTTTGCATTATTTGAGATTTTGATCCTTAGTCTCTTGCATGCCCTCCCTAAAATAAAGAAGTCTCATACTTTTCCAGTTTAAAATACAAATTGACTTGAGTGAACGGTAGGGGAAAAACAAACAAACCTGTCTGACATTGGGATTTCGAATGAGTTTTCCTTGAATAAGTTCTGTAAGGCCAGCTTCACTGTTTTTCCTTTGCTCAGAAACTATTTGTTGGTCATGACAGCTAATGTGATGCCAGGATTGCATCAGTTGTCGCAATTTGGATCGAGTCCACCTTCCCCTTTTCATGGCTTGAAATGTGTGAAATTCAATTGCTCTGGTGAAGTCTTAATTTTATACCAATTTACTTACGATCGTTGAAAGGAAAATAAAATTTAAAATGTGCAAAAGATTAAAGCACTCTTGTGCTAATGAGAGCCATCTGTTTATTTCTTTTCTTTTAAAAGCATTTTCAATAGGTGGAAATGAAAGACTTCAGACACATTTTCATGTCTTGAGCCTCAGAAACAAAAAATAAAAGAACAGACTCATCATCTTCCGTCAGCAAAGTTGTACTAAGGGGAGGAAAAAAATCATCCTGTGCTGCCATTTGCTTCTAGGCCCAATTTTTAACTGTACTATGCGCTCTGGAGTGGTCTGCTTGGGTAAAAGCATGGTTTGTATCCGCAGAGTCAATGAATTGTAACTGTTCAATTGTATCTCCCTGGAGCTCTATCTGAGCAAAATTGTATTCCTATAAACTGTTGGACATGTAGAAGATGATTTTTACTGTGCCACAGTAGGCAGTAAATCTAGATTTCCCACAGCTCTTTTCAGTCGGACATCCTCTAGGGCACTTTTCTACATACTGTGGACTCTGGGTCTGTAATCAAGTGCATCAGAAGTTTACCTGGCTACTTCATACCCAGAAGCCATTTAGAATGATTGTGGGTAGTTTTCCTGGGTGTATTCATCATTTTAATGCCTAGACATTTTCCTCTGGCCAGAGAAACATGGCCCTGTTGGACACCCAGATCTGGAGAAGTCTGAATAATCCAGGTACAACAGAAACCAAACTGGACAAACCTAGCTAGTGTGCAACCAAACTGGGCATGTGGAAGCTTGATATTTTGAAAGAAAATAAGAATGAAGGCAATAAGGTATCATTAAATGCAGAACCAATTTACCTGTTCTGGTAGAATGGGGAAAAGAAGTTTTCTTTGTTCCTGCCGTCTAGTGTTTTATATACTAAAAGCTTTAACCTAGACCAGTACAGACGCACAAGATTTAGCAGTCTAAGCATCTCTATCCTTAAAACTACAGCTGCTACCTATATGTTGCTACACAACTGGAGTTGCAGGTCTTAGGGCCATTGAACACAACATTCTCAATATATCATAATTACAGGAGCATCTGCGCTAACTGCCCACGTGCTGCTGCTCTGGGAGAATTAGCAGAACAGTTGATAGCCTGAACATCCTGATTTTCTCTTTAAATCCAGTTGGTAGCATAATCATGTTGTCTCTGTGGGCTGCAGTTTGAGGCAGGAGGCCACATGTCCCAGGATTCATGATATTGTTTGTCACCTCCTATGTATTTGGAATCGCACCTGTATTTGAAGTCTTTTTGCAATGGTTGTGAGCAAATGTAAGGAAGATGGTGTTGAGAGCCAACAGTGCATCCGAATCTTTGTATGAACATAGCAGGGCCTGCACGGTAACTGGGGTTACACTGTGTTGGCTGATTAAAAGGAACTTGCCACCTCAGTAGAGAGAGATATAGAGTAGGAAGGGGAAAAGGAATGACTTGCCAAGATCACATATCTGTGGCAAAGTTAGGACAGAACCCAACCTTCCTGAGCCTCAAGCCAGTGGCTGTGCCACTGGACCAGGCTGCATTTCACAAAGAGCATGTCAGTAGGGTTGGCAGAATATACTGTGGAAGATACAGTTTGGAAGGGTATTGTGGGAAACACCTGTAGCTTGTGGACAAGCAGCTGAATGAATTTTGGGTCAATTCCATTGATGCTCATCGAAGTTTGCCTGAATAATAACAGGGTGAAACTGCAGCCCTTCGGGAGCAATGCGAGTGACATGCAAACAAGCATCTGGCTCCGACGTCGGATCAGTGAAGCTCTTTCCTTGTAAGGCTGTGCGAAGCTTCATACTCTGATTCGATTTGGCCACGATTTGGCCCGATTTGGTGGCTGAATCTCCCAATCTGAATCAAATCAGAGGACCCTTTAATCTCTCTGAATTGAATCGGAAAGATTTTGTGATCCGGATATGGATATGGCTTTAAATGTTTTTTCTGCATACCTCAAGGTAGCAGGCGGCTCATGAATGCTGCAGTGGTGGCTAGATGGAGTCCCACAGGAGTGCAGGGAGCTCCCTAGTGCACTTGGCAGCAGACCCAGAAGTGGACCAGAAGCACTTCCTGTCCACTTCGAGGTTTGCCGGGGAGTGTGCCGGGGGACCCCCCACGCCCTCCTGGGTCTGGGGAGGCACCTGGGGTCCCCCTGGGCCGCTTGCTGAGCTGGGGAGACATCGGGGGGGGCACACGCTCTTGGCCCACTTTTGGGTTTGTTGCTAAGCACACGGGGGGGGGGGGCCCATGCTCCTGTGGGACACTCCATGAGCCCCGGCATCACAGCGTTCACGAGCTGTACCTGGTACCTCGAGGTATGTAGAAAAAACATTTGAAGCTGTGTCTATGGCCAAACCGATAATTTTCTGAATCGGCATTGAATCTTCAGATTCGGATTCGGTTGAATCAAATCGGAGACAGTGATCCGAATCAACAAATCTAATCGCTATCCCTGAGTTGGGCCGAATCTGAATCAACAAATTGAATCACTGTCCCCGATTTGGGCCGAATCTGAATCGAATATGGCCCGTTTCACACACCCTTGTTTCCTTCTACAGAGTCCCTGTCTTTTTTCCAAAGATCAAAGCCCCCCAACACTTAACTCTTGCAGGAGTATTTCGACTTTTGTTCCACTCTTCCCCACTCCATTCAATTTGGTGAGATGAGCTCACTAATAAATTAGAACAATCTTGACTTGACAAGCTTTTCCCAATCACTTTACAATGTCAAGTACCAGGGCCACTTCCTTTAGCATAGCCTTGACCATTTGTCATCTTTTATAATTAATTACAGCATTTATGACCAAGGCTGCTACAGAAAATGATAAGCCTATTATACAGCTTTCTTCATTCACTGTGCTGAGGACTTTCACTCACGCTTTCATTGTTATCAAGGGGTGCACTGTGCCAAGCTCTGGATGCAAAATGCCTATGACTGTTAACAGGACTCCTATGCCTGTTTTCCTGTCCAAGTTGCTGCAAGTTTTTGCTTCTTTGTATCTTCCCATTATTTGCCCTCTCTTGGCCTTGTAAAATTACTACTGGTTCTAGGCAAAAAAAACCTTTGAAATTTCCAGTTGGCAGGAATCATTGACAATTCAAGATTTGCTTCAGTTTGAATCTGAACAAAAATGTTTTTAGAATTTCTCAGAAATCAGGTTTGTTTGTTTTTTAAAAGGAAAACTGTTTCAAGAAGGTTTACACTGGGGACCCTCGCACTTATTTTTATTTAAATTTTTAACATCATTTCATGACCCCTCCATCAATGGCAGCAATGCATTATATTTCTATTTTATTTGAATTTTTATAAGCATTGGGCACCTATACAAGTGCTGGACATCTGCTCTGATGCACGCTAACTAGCGCACATCAAAGCAAATGCAATTAATCAGTGTCTCAATTAATTGCATCAGAACAGACTCGATTAAGTAGCACACTCCAACAGCCCCGCATCACGTGTATTCAGCGTCCCTGTACTTCAATATGGCGGCAGGGGCATTTTAGCTAAAGCTGGTCAAATGAGTCTCCAATCCAGAGCATGCGTAAAGACTTCCATTGACAGCAGATGCTACTTAGTACAGAGGGAAGTATCTTGATTGCTTTTTTAAGTCAAAAGTGTTTCCTGACTGTATTGCAAAGAAACACTGACCCATTATCCTTTTGTCACATGTTCTTTGCAACAGAAACGAGAGATATTTTGATACCTTTTCAGAATAAAAATAGCATATTTCAACTTTTATGTCACATTGCCTATTATGCACTATTCCTACTGACCTATCATGAAATGATGGTAAAACAATAACAATATAAAAACAACCCATTAAATTAAAAATAAAATGCATCAGGATCTGGGAGACCATCTGTTCACCAGGCCACCCCAAGGGAAGGCAAGGTCCAATGGTCACAAAGTGCTGGACGAGTGTTTTAGACTGGACATAAGGAAAAACTTCTTTACCATCTAAGTCTCCAGAGTCTGGAGTGGACTCTCCCCAGAAGTGGTGCAAGCACCTACTCTGGACACGTTCAAGAAGTATTTGGATGATTATCTTGCTGGGGTCATCTGACCCTAGCTGGCTTCCTGCCCCTTGGGAAGGGGCTAGACCCGATGATCTCGCGAGGTCCCTTCTAGCCCTAATGTCTATGAAATTTCAAAATGTTCAGTCATTTTTTTTGAAGGAGCTTTCAGCAAACCTATATAATTTCACTAATAGTTTAATTTTATGGGCAAAACTTCTCTGATTAAAAAAAAAAAAAAAAAATGGCCTGATCATATTTTTCCAACCAGTTGTACAGACGCTTTAAACTACTTTAGTGCCCTCTTAGTCAATACATGAAGGATTAAGCCTAGGACTTCCAAAGCTACAAGCATGGGCCTCTTCAGTTTGAATTAAAGAGCCAGGACTCATCTGCTGAGGGTTGTAATAGATTCACCTGTTCTGCAGAGCAGGAGGCTACAAAAGGTAGTGATTTATGAAATACATACATATTGATGCTTAAATTAAGCCAAAGATTTTGGGCCATACTCTTTTCCTGGACTTATTTTACTGACGTGAAAATTGAACCAGAGATTCAATTGGTCCTATGTTAAAGCTGAGATTTGTTTAAATTGATTAACTTGACTATCTTCAGTGGTTTGTAATAGCTAATTGCAAACTCGAACAAATTCTGGAAGTCATGGGGCTTAACTGAAAAGATGTTCTGAAAGTACTTGAACACGAGCCCTCCTCCTCCACAAAATCTAGTCGGGATGCATTCATCTCAAGGGTGCTCATGCTCCAGGGAGGCAAAGATCTACTCTTTTTTGTTTGGTTTTTTTAATTTATTAATGAATGCTGTAAGACTTCTCAGATTCTGCTTCAGTATACGTGGTAAGTGAAGTTCCTATATCCTAATCATCCATGATTTTAATTGCAAGTATTGTTGATGAAACCGTAGCAACTATAGTTTACATTGCCTAGTAATATTATTCTTCACTGGGCCACAATATCCTGTATCAATCTGTAAGTTAAACCCCTCCTCTGAAGAATTCACAATATAGACAAGAGAGGAATAAAGAAAGAGCAGCACAGAGTGAAATGACCCATCTGCAGTCACACAACAGGTCTGGGACAGAGCTGGGAAGAGAACGAAGGCCCTCCAACTCTCCGTGACGTGCTCTATCTAGTGACCCAAGCCATCAGACATGGCTCAGGCAAGGAAGATCTGGAAGCCAGGTTTCTAAGACAATAGGAAATCATACCTTACCCTCTCTGAACCAGCCCGGTGCTTTGAATATTTTGTGCACGGATTTCCAGTGCAACAACTTGAAGATGTAAAATTTCTTTTACGTTTATGACACTATTAGGTAAATTGGGCAGATGTTCTGCTTTATTTTCCTGCTCTTTACTGCTGGCATCTATCTGTGTCATTCCTTGCTCAGCCCCTCCATTCAGCTCCCCACGTTGCTCACTTGGGTTACTAATTGTTCTATTTTTGCTTCAATGGCCACAGTTATTGATCGTGCATGGGAAGAATTTTTTATCGGGTTCTGCAGCAAGGCAAACACCAAGCCCTTCTGGAAGGCATTTCTCCCTCTTTGGATCATATCCTGACCTGGATAGGCCAAGGCAGGTGAATTCGGTGGAGGTGCCCCTGCTTACCCCATGGCTGAATCTGCCCCGTGCCCATTTTACAAGTACATAATAGGGCTCCTATAATTTTACAGTAAAGTCTAGATGCTCTTTTCTGTATTGATTTAGAACCATCTTGAACAAAGCTAAATTCATCCAGATCAGCTATTTACAGAACAGCATAGAGTGCCAGAGGCAACTGCAACATAAGAGATGTCAAATAAGATAGACCTTAACAGATATATTTTAAACTCTGCTTTAGATAAAAATGGTACCAAGCACTTGCATCTCAAAAATGTTCCCACCGTATTTACAGAAGACCAAAAAAAGGTAAATATGGGTTTTGAAACCTAACCACACATGCCAGGAAAATATTACTAACTAAAAGGAACATTCACCAATATTACACACAGTTCAGCCTTTCTGGTACCATACCGAAAAAAAAGCATATCCAAGCAAAATTACAAATCAATACAACTTCTAAAAAAGGCTTATTATTTTCCATGGGAATTTTTCTAAAAACTTTTATTCTATCCCGTAGTGACCCATGAAATGATAGTGAATACTTTTGCATGAAAAAGCAAAAATGGAAACTAAAAAGTATTTGTTTTTAAACAAAACATCATTCCTGTCTTTTCCCAAATATGCTCTGTTTCTAGTTTTTTAGTATAAAACCCAGAAATGTTAAAAATGGGAATTTTTTTTCCCTAAAGATATTTGTTTTTCCCTGTTTAATTTCTCAATGCAAGTTTAGCAAGTTTAGGACAGGAGGGAGAAGTTCCAAGGATTTTCTTTGTTGAACTAAGAGGGATAGCATACTGACTTATGTAAGGAGAGAATGGGCTTGAAAGCTTATTTAACCCTCTTTTCTGGAGCGGTTTTCACAAAGCTAAATTCCCTTCCCCATCCCATTTTTCAAGAGAGCTTGTATTTCACGGCAATAAGACAAAGTGCTAAAATGTTTTGGGAACTCGTCTTGGAGAAATCCAGATGCACCAGAGAAGTCAGGTGCAATGGCACTCCCAGTCCCGTCTACAGCTTCAGGACATTCAGATTGTGCATATGTAACCATGCCGACTTCTTTGGTATTTAACCCAGCTGAACCTCTAATCTATTTAATGTTCATCCTTCAGCAG
>NW_005841833.1:23333-41775 GCF_000455745.1 Alligator sinensis | reverse complement strand
AATTATATTAGAAATATTTTTGCACTGATTAGAGCAAAGGACCCAGTCCACTGGATTTTGTGCTACCATTGACATGGGACCCAGTCCTCCTGTCCCTGAATTTATTGGCTGAACTTCACTGACTTCCGCTGGAATAGGATCAAGCCTTTGATGTATGACCTTAGGCAATTTACTTAACATCCAATCTGAATTCCTGTAGTTTTCCACTCATTTCCAGAGCTTTCTGCGCTAACACCACTAGAAAATTCACTCTCTCAATTTCCTTACCAGTAAAATACTTGCAAAAATATTTACTGCACAAGGTTGCTGTGAGACTTCAGGCATTTTGTATGCATTGACTCAGCTCTCACCACCATGACCAAATGTATCTGTTAAATTTTTAATTATCAGATAATTATGTCAATGGAAAAAAGATTAAGATGTGGAGGATGTACACATTAATCGAAAACTGTCTTGTTTGACGTTCATTTAGTGTGGGATGCCTTTGCCTTGTCAAAGTATCCATCTGATTCTAAAAGAAAGGTGACAGCAGTATTGCAAGGATGGTTAAAGCTTGTTAGCAGTCAGGACTCTCTGCTATTATTTAGTGTCTCCAAAGAAATGTAATTTCAGTTTTAGGACGCAGTTAAACTTGACATCATGTTATAGTTACTAATGGTCAGAGAAGCATTTTCATAATCATTAAAGAGCTGCTCCTCTTTATTTGCCAAACTGTCACTATTTCATCTATTATTGCACTATGAGTTTCATCTTGCACTGTGTATAAGTGCTGCCTGCAAAGGACACTAATAGATATAGAAAGAGAAATGAAATGAGGACTAATGCACATCTGTCCAAAGGAATAGGATAAAAAGGTAAAATATGTAAATTCAGACAACTAGAAAGCAAAGGTTGCATAGGAAGGAATAGTGCCTTGGATGTGCACTCTTACTCATATATCTACTACTTTGGAGATATGGTAAAATACAAGCTGATACCTCACTGGAGACTGGTTTAAAGATCTCACGGTCAGAAAAATCTCCCTTCTACGCAGCCCTGAGTTCCATCCTATTCCTCTTTACAGATCCACTCTTATTCTACAGAATTACCCTCCTTCGATGGCACTTAGATCCAGCTAATATTTTCACACTGCCATGTGTCCCAACATCCACTGCTCAGCCAAACTATATGCATCACGCTCTTTAATCTTTTTTTTTTTTTTTTTTACATCAGTCCCCACTGCTCCCTCTTCTCTCTGAACTACCTCCAATTTCCAGCACTGCTCCGATTCCAGAAATCTGACCATGTTTGAGCTGGATTCTCTCTTCTGCAGCCATACTTGGGTATTCTTGTGATCCAAGCTATCTCCCTGGATATATTTTTAAAGGTAATCGTACGTCAGTCATTTGGTACCAGTGTAGAGTTGAAGAAAGAGTGAAACTTGGATTCCCTTTAAATGACTCAGTCTAGATGTACTGGAAATAGAAAGTCAGGTTCAGGGTTGTGCTCACTCTTCTCTGCATGGAAGAGTGGAAAGTTGGGGAGGAAAGGATATAGCTGAGGCGATTCTGTTTGCCCCCTCGTGCCTGTCCATTAAAGTATATTATACAGTAAGCTTTTGAAAGCTGCCTTTGGTAATACCCCACTATAGCACAGTCTTATTTATTTTATTACAGCTTTATCCAGACTAAGACATATGGTAGGGTAGCATGGTGCCAACAGACAGAAATGACTGGGTTACTCAAACTCAGAGCTAGAGAGCCAAAGAGAAACCACAGGGTTTGTGTCCAGCGTTTCAATAACTTATCTACCTTATATTCATTATAACCAAACCCATCTACCATAAGTTACTGGCTTGGATAACTCTAGTTATAATCCATGCCATCTCTTTGGCAGAAGATTAGAGGTTCCCTTAACCCTATTAGACTATGTGCGCTAGAGCTAGTTAAATATATTCATACTTATTTTTTTCCATTTCGTAAAAAATGATATTTTGGAACATCCGTGTTTTTAAATGAAGAAAAATAGACAACTGCCAGTTTCAACATTTTATGAAGCATTTACATTTTTTCTGTGCAAAATAAAATTATCTAAAAATAAAAAATCTTTAAAAACTAAAAATGGGAACAAAACATTTAGATTTTCTTGAACTCGTTTTGTTTTCAAAACGTTTACTGAAAAAAATGTATTTTTTAAATAATTTCTGGGAAAATGTTCTTGCAAACTTGAACATTTCCAAGGCACTGAACATTGCATTATCACCCAGGTCTGCTCAGTAGCTCTTGGCACTTGGCAGCATGTGTGTCACAATAAATCTGTCATGAATTTAATAAACTGTTCAATCAGCCAAAAGTCATATTAGTCAAGTCTTAAGATTTTTTATTTAGCCATCTGATTCTGTTCTAACAATCAAACAATACCATAATATAATTATTTTCCCTAATACCGACTAAAAAAAATGCAATGAGACTCATTGGGTTATTCTGTGAGATTATCATTCTATTGACACTCCCGCTAACCCATGCTGTCAATACGTTAGCAGATACAATGAAACGCTTTGGTTAAGTACAGACAGTCAAAAAGCCCAAGACTGAATGGATTCAATCTTTGCAGGTTAGTCTAAGCTGCATGGACTAAACTGATAAGTGAGTGAACAGACATTCACTTTTGATTCAGGCGATGCAGCCACATCCCTGCAGTGGCCCATGCTAAAAGCCAGGCACAGCTACAGCACACCTCCATGCCAAACTGCAGCAGACAGCTTGGACCAACTGCAGCAGACAGCTTAGGCCAAGGCTAGCCCGCCCACCATGCAAGTTGGGGTTTGCAGGGGAGGTGCAAAACATTCTGGGTTGCTGGAGGACTATGAGTTAACTTGAATCAGGAGGGGCTCTGGGACAGAAATTAAATAAACTGATTTAACCTAAATCAGTTAAGTCTGATACTACATCCATCCAGGTTTATCTTAAACCAGCGATTTATGTGCACTGAATTTCCATTGTGTTACAGATTTGAACCAATTCCTGACCACTTATACTGGTTTATGTGTAACTTTTGTCCCTACCCTTTGATTTTGTGCTTATACTGAATGATAGGGCTGTGTGTAAAACAGCACCATTTCGTTTCGACTTCCATTTCACTGTTTTAAAGGGACAGCATTTTGTTTCGATGTTTCATTTCGTTTCAAAGCACTGGTCCATTTCGTTTCATCGAAACTGTTTTGCTGTTTCGACGTTTTGCCCATTGGCTATAATGGGAAATCATGAAAAGGCATTTAACATTTCTTGCCTGATTCGAATGAAAACAGCAGGGTAGGGAGCTCCTGCTGAGGCCACAAAGCCTGCCAAATTTCAAGGAGATAGGTCTCAGAAATTACACCTTAAACTGTCCAGAGCAAATCTTGTGTCACTTGTAAGTGTGAGGGCACAAAGAAAACTCAGTTCAAACAATGCTGCCTTTTATGCTGTTTTTCCATCCCTCCCCCAGAGCACTGGGATTGGAAGGGACCTCAGGGAAGGATCACAGTCACTGGCCAGCTACACAGTCAATAATGAGAGCAGTCCTTCCCCACTTTTTCCCCCTCCCTCTCCTTAGTTTCTGTTTCTCTGCAAACAAGCTGAGGTTCAAAACTTGAAACATTTTGAAACTTTCGAAATGTTTCGGCTGCCCTCATTTTGTCTCGATTTTGCTGTTTCGAGCTCAAAGCGAGTCGAAACAGCTTTGAAACGAAACACCTGGTGAAACTTTGCACAGCCCGACTGAATGATACTAATTTTAGCAGGGCTAATTTTAGCAGTGGTGTCTGTGCGTATATCTGTTGGAAACGTTGAACAACAGATATATGCACAGACACCACTTTGTATGGTTTCCTCAGAAACTATGTGAAGCCTAGAAAGCATGTAGAACAAAATGTTTGAATAGTGAAATATTAATAAGAGAACTGAAACCTTTTAGCCAGAACTGGAAAATATCTGAAGTGAGAGAAATTAATATCTTTTTCTTTTACTTGGTAAGATCATTCGTCTTGGCTACAAGATATGGCGTGTGCTTGTTTCCTTCGGAAATGCTTACTTTTTTCCCTGTCTTCCCTGACTTCTGTTCAAATCCAAATTTGAATTCAAGCTTGGCAGCTCAAATTTATAGTTACGTTTAAGTTTATCTATATCTTTCCACTAGGAAAACAGCTTGTCTGAGCCTGGCTTTCTAGAACACTTGTCTATAGGAAAGGTGAGCTAAAAAGAAATGCTCTAGATTAAACCATCCAAGGCAGTACATATCTGGCATCAGTGGGATCTTTTGGTCCGCTGAAAAGCCACTTCATTCAAGTGTCTACCTGAGAGTTCAGCTCTTCTATCATTGGGCCCTATATCCATGAAGCTGTGCCCAACCCGCAACGGGTATGAAGCCTCTTTTGAATTGTACAGGAAGGAACTGTGCCAAGCCAGAGAATGCAACCATCCCCGAGGGCAATGCAAGAGCCCTGCAAAGGCAAGAAAGTAGATTTTTTTCCAGCTCCTTCAGGGTGAATGGATCGCAATTTTTACTTTATGTTCCTCAAGTTGCACTGGCACAGTTTTTTGGGTTTTTTTGTTTGGAAGAACGGACACAACCACGACAAGAACAATGAATCTGCATCTCTCCTGCACGTCAGAATGGCAAAATGGTACAACTTTTGAAGCAACACATTTTTGCTTGAAGACTTGATAGAAACAGAAACAGTTGTCATGTGTATATCAAAAATCAATGAAAAATAAATGGAGCCACCCTGATCCTCACAAATGACCTTAACTTAATGCATTAGTATATAAAAATAAAGACCTCAGGAATCCTTGGAGACCAGAAAAATCCTGCATGAGATTAACCCTCCAAAAAAGCCCCTAATTCTACAGCAATAATAATGAAATTCAACATGCTTACAGTTCAACTCTCTAATATATATTAATATCTGTTGAAAGGTTATTAGCTTCTATTTTAGTCAAGAAGATCACACCAAGTGTTATAAAACAATCCAATAAATATCCACTTCGGTGGTTTCTAATGCAATGTTGCTGACCCAAGAAAGCTAATGTCTACCTGTGGGTAGTTCATATATCTACTCCGCTGCGTGGTTTTCTCTGTTGGACTGATACCGAGAAACTGTTAGTTAAAGTAATAAAAAAGAATGTGCAGTTTGCACAGTTTCATCAAAAGAGCTTTCTAGCTGGGCTTTTCACGAGTGATTTAAAGTCCAAATAGGTATTAACTCTGCAGAGAGAGAGAAGGAGGAGAGGAAGTTAAATGCTCTTTAATTGTGCCAGGAGGGTTGTAAGCTAATATAGCAAGAAATCACAATCTGTATAGCATGAGCATGTGAAAAAGGTAAAACTCGCGTGTCATGTTTGAAAAAACTGCAGCTTACTAAGGCTGGCTTTCTGAAATTCTGGAGTGGTGTCAACTCATAGTTTCAAATTTGGAAGCACTTGCAACTTGCTACTGAGGAGCGAAAAATCAGCAAGACAGAGTTGTTTTTACAGTCTTTCTAGCCTTTGGTGAGCTCCTGAGAAGGGTCAACCAAGCCTTTGCTGGTGGATTGAACGCCGACATGGGAAATAGCATCTGCTCAGTTGTAAACTTGCTCAGTTCCTTGAACAAGTCCCTTCCCCTCCGGTTTGTTTCTGCAACTGTTAAATGGGCCTTGAGATACTTTTTGGAGGACTGAGCCTCATCTCATTTCACTGGGGTGAATTAAATGAAAGCAAAGCCACTTGGTAACGCAGCTGTTGCTGAACCCAGCTTGTCTGATTCCTACTTGGGAAGTGCCTGGGAACTTTTAAAACGAATAGCGATATCTCCAAGGTGAATGTATAGGGGTGCAATGACATCGAGGCTGGATTCAACCCTGCCCTCCTGAGCTAACAAAAGCACATGAGCGCAGCAAAGCTGGTCTATGACTCCTGTTGATGAATGCAAACAACAGAATCTATCCTCTTTGCTTGAAGGTGCCCATTTTGGACATCTCCACGTGTTTGGGGTTCACACTCAGAGGATCCAGGTACCTATAGATTAAAAAGAAATAAACCCTGACAAATGGTACCATTAGCTTTTATATTGACCCCCTTTTATACAGCATACATTATACTTAGCCAGGCTGTGACTATTGTGAACAACTAGAAAGTCTAATGCACAGGAAAGCTAATGACCTATAAAACTGAGACTGAAGATTTTTTTCACAAGAGAGGTTTACAATTATGCAAATGGTTTTACATCCACTAGCGTACGTAATAGAAAGGTTTTTGGCCAGCTTCAATGGGCTTTGTAAATATTTCAGTTAAAGCAGAGCATATCACGTCTTCTATTGCAGAGCTTATGCTGTTTTTCTGATTCAATCTACTACACTATATTTGACATCTCCATGAAGAGTGCTTTAACCCAAATCTTACTGCAATCTTTAAGTGACTCGAGTATTTTTCCTGCAGCAGCATCTGCCTTTTCCAGAAAACATATACTATCCCGCTGTAGCAGGTGCCTATTAAGCAAAGGCTCATTTTCAGAGGCATATGTCTGTCTTCCTATAGCACAATCTTTGTGTGTATGTTAACAGGGATGAGAGCATTCTTTTCATTTTAGCATCCTGGAAGAGATTTTTTCCTAGCTTTTGTGCTCTGTAATTTGGATGGCATTTCTTTACTGAATTCTGATCCAACATTTGAACTTCAGAACAATGTATGCGTTTTCTTCTTAATAAGCAGAACTATACATTTCAGAGATCAGGACTTCCAGATCAGTGGTTTCAATCTGTGGTCTCTGGGACTCCAGGAGCTGTTCTGGAAACAGCTCTCTAGTTGCATGCAAGCTATATATGTTTTCAGCTGCTAAGCACTGCTAAAAGAAGGGTGGCAATACAGCAAAAATTTTTCTAAAGTCATTTGTCTATGTAGCCATTGCTGTAGTTGCCCCAAGGAAATCATTCAATCTCCAGTGGCAAGAAATGATCTTGCACAAAGATGAATAAAGGAGAAGACAGTCCAGGAAACAAGTACTCTGCTGTCATGTGG
The DNA here is from genome assembly GCF_000455745.1 of Alligator sinensis. Classification (NCBI taxonomy): domain Eukaryota; kingdom Metazoa; phylum Chordata; order Crocodylia; family Alligatoridae; genus Alligator; species Alligator sinensis. Next base: position 34,762 of record NW_005841833.1, on the reverse strand, counting down.
TCCACACTAGGAAAAGACTGAGAATTTCTGTTCTAGGTTTGAATGCACATTAGGACATAAAAGCGAAGGTGATCTAACAGAAGGGCAACTAAAAAAAGAAAAAAACAAACAAAGAAAAATCAGCCTGATTTTAAGTGTCGAGCATGCCGAAGTGTGAGGATGCTGGAATTGGGTTCTGTCCCAAGCCATGAAGCTTATATCAGGATAAGGACGTCCTCAAAGTTCAATGGGATTTGGCATTCAGGGTCATCTCTGTTGATTACAGAGGTATGTAAACTTCTGTGATTACCGTTTGAAGGTATTTACGGGAAATATTGCCTCGAAGAGCTTGACCCAACCTAACTCGGAGGGTGACGCTGATAACTCAACGAATGCTTGGAAGAAAACTTACCTAAAGTCACCAATTTTCATCAGCGCTTAAACCCAAATAACCAAATCAAGGTTTGTTTGAAATGCAGTCCAGGATTCCCTTGTATTTCATGCACTTTGCCAAAAGTTTGACTGATCTTTCAAGGAATCTGACATGAAGGTAAAGTCGGTAACAAAACCATAAGGAGATGACTTCCACATGGTTGCCATGAACTTTTTGTACCAGTGTAAAGAGCCATTCGTAATTCAGCATTACCCATATTCCTACTTTGAAAGACTGGCTGCTTATGAATGAACTTGGATCTTCCCGTCAAACACAATGAACTTCACAGGCCTTTTCTTTTTTAGAGCGGGATTTTACCACTTGAGAGGATATGGCTGTGGGATTTAACTCCCGTTTATTTTAAATAGCTAAGCAACTATTTTCCTTTTAACTTATGGAAATTCATCTCGTTTCGTCTGGTTATGATCTCCAGTGATTCATGAGACTCGGTGAACTGGAAGCCTTCCAGAGTGATTGCGTTGTTGATAAACCTGACCTCTTTTTACATAATCCCATCAAATGTGTCTTTCCGATGCTTGGTTGGTTAGCACCACTAAATACACAATGTTTCATTTTTAGCCAGCCTAAACGGTCGCTCATTGGATTAGCATTATGTAATGTCTTAAGATCCTCTTCTGAAATAATATAGTTAGAGCTGAATGGTGTGGTTCTTGCTGAGGCACTGCTTCAAATGAAGTTAAAAGTCTCATTAAAGAAAATCCATGCACTCTGTAGCCCAAAGGCTCTCAATCTTTTTCTTCCTCCATCCATTGATTTCTGTGGGCTATTGGCCTGAGTAAGACTGGAAGCATTGGACCTTTAGGGGATGCAGTTCAAAGGTACAGAAGGTGGCCAGGTACATGCCTCCCACTGAAAGTCAGCAGAAGCTGCATGCCCCATTCCCATTTGTGGCTTTAAAAGTATCCTTAATATTTATTTAAACATTCTTAGCACAGGAGTCAATGGCTGCTTAAACTGTGGGAGGAGTTTTATGGTATCGCTATGTCCTCCGAGGAACCTTGGCAAAAGGTCTGCTTCTCTTTGTCGATTTTAAGACAGACATTCAATGTGCTGAACTAGACAAACTCTTTTACATATGCTACATGCCAGATGGATTCCTTTGGCCCGTGAGCTAATTGGTTCATAAGACACTTGATTTTAAACTGTTAAATGCATATTAGGCCTTGGAGATAATTAGCTTGTCTTTAGTCTGCTCCTCCTTTTTAAGTAACTTTTTAAATAACTAATTTCTTTTCAGCTGGAGACACTACAGCTAGCTTTCATAAATGCACTGGGTAAAATCCTTGTGCCACTGAAATCAATGGAGACTGGATTGGACAGCCCAGAAAGTCCATTCCTAACCGCAACATCCCCACCGACTGCCACGGAGTCCAGATTTCTTCTATTGGGCTCAAGTACTTGGGAACTAAGCACCCGTCTGACTTCAGCTAAAGTTGGGGGTGATCAACACCTCTAAAAAAAAAAAATTGGAGCGGCTACCTGAAATCAGGCACCCCAAAAACAGAGGAATCCTAAATTTCAGTCCTCGGGTGAGAAAAGATGACCAAAATGCATCACGACCCTCGTTCTAGCCTACACAAGCAAAGTATGGAGATTCAGTTCCTGATCCTGCACCTGCTGACGTCAAAGGCAAAAATCATATCGCAAGTCTAAAGCAGAAAGAGAAACCGAACTCCAAACTCCACAGTCCAGCACGCCAACCCCAACCTTATCCTGTCCCACGACTGAAACATCCTTCTTGATATTAAGCTCAGAAGTAAAATTGCCCCAGCTCCAAATGAAATTGTCCTTTCACAAATGCTGCCTGGTACTTCTCGAGATGTCCCGGCAACATGGTTTTCTTCATCCCAACAGAATATACAGCTTAATTTGATGATGATGCAAAAAGTCCCAGCTAGCTTATTGCTTCTGTTTTTGAGTACCCTAACACTGTATATTCCTCCTGGGGTCCTAGCCCAGCAGATTCAACATGTTGTAACACCCTGAGGATTTCCTACTGGGTGATTTTACAGATTGATTGCCACAAATAAAGATTTTGACAGTAGATATATTATACTTATTTCTCGTGCCCCCCCATCTTTCTACCCTCTAGCTTAATAGTGGCATGGTGGTGACGAAAGGGCTCGATGTAGCGGAGTCTGAAAGAGCTGGAACGTGTAAGACTTGGAACTGCTGGAGTGGCACAAAACCCTGACCTCAATTTTGGGTCAATTTGGAATCCTGAACTATTTTTTAAAGAACATGTTGCTTGGAGCTGACAGAGGATTTTACAGACTTTGCTATTACACAGAGCTCTTGCCCACTTGGAACTACAGTGCCATATACATGTATGGCTGCTTGGTTTCTGAACCTCAGCCTCCATTTAATATTGCCTCGACTTTTTCTTTGGTTTGAGAAAACTACCTGCAGATTCCCACATTTCAGCTGTAAATCTTCTCTGTGCTTGCTCATGTATGGCATACAGTTTAATGACCTTCTTAAATGCTAAATGTAAGTCTTCGCTAATTGTTATTAGAAGTAGGTTTTCCAGGTTATCTGTTTTAAGATAAGCTTGTTGGCTGATGTTCACTCATCCATATAATTCACATATTACAACCAAACTCATTTTTTTTCTTTAAACAACAACAAGACTTTAGAAAGTCCTTTGCAGGTTTCCCAAATGTCCACAAGAAATACTCTAGTGGGACAACGGTATGTTAATAAATATTGTATTTAATTCATATTTAATAGAGGGGCTTGTAATGCTAAGGTGAGACCCCATTTGGGTTCGGTTGCTTGAAGATGATCTTATGTATGTACATGACCTGGCCTTATGCCTAAAAGCTTGTTCAACATCTTTCCCAACTATAGAGCTGGTCCAATAAAAGATAGCATAAAAAGTCCTTGCCTTGTGTGTGTATTGTGTGTCCAGTGTGTGTGTGTGTGTGTGTATTGTATGTATGTATGTATGTATGTATATATATATATGTATACGTGTGTGTGTGCATGCATGTGTATGTATATGCATATATATGTGCGTATGTATGTATACATCTCTGAAATAATGTATACGTATATGTATACGTGTATATATGCATGCACGTGTGTGTATATGCACATATATGTGCGTGTGTATATGCATATATATGTGTGTATATATGTATGTATACATCTTCAAAATAATTAGATTTATGTTTTCTGAGTTATTTTAGATTTTATTGGTTTTGATCCACTTTAACTGAAGACCCTTGCATCATTTCTTTAATATGGTAGAAATAAAGGAATTGCTGTATCACATAATACCATTTTTTGCTAGTTGGTAACCTTGTTTCTGATGGAGCTATGACCAGATTCACAGTAAGATGCGAGAAATATAGGGCAGGTTTCTTCCAAAACTTCAGTAGTTACTGATGGTGGGTTATGCCCCACAGCATCAAGCTTTGGGCTACTGATCATGCAAAACACACCTTTACATTTTCAGCAGGTGACTAATGCCAATGACTTGAATGAAACTAATTGTTCTTGAAGAGTAAGCATGTGGGTGGTAGAGTCCCTTTAAGATGCCTTACATAACATACCCCTAATTTCCGGTCAGATTTGCAAATATTCACCCTGGTATACTGTGGGATTAAGACTGTAGGTTAACTCTCTCTCAAGGTTCCTGAATGGTGCATTGATACTAAGTTTTTGGACTGCAAAAAAAAGATCTGACCCCACTAAAGTCAACAGGCATTTGCCACTGGCAATAATTGAGACCACAACTTCCCATCATAGGTGACTGGTAGGGGGTGCACGGGGGTGCATATGCCCCCCCCCGATGGGGCCGGTGCCCCCCTGATGGCCAACACTGATGCTGTCGGTAGAGCTAATGCACCCCCTGGCCGGGTCAGCAACTTCTGCGGTGCCCCCCCCAGATTCAGGAGGCACCACTCAGTCATGCTTCCCATGCTGTGAATTTCTCTAACTTCCCTTTTTCCAAATGCTCCTATGACAATGAGATATAGGTGGTCAGGGCCTTTCTGTAAGAGCTATACCCATGGACATAGGCTGCACAATAAATACAGCTCCAGTTAACTCTAATCATGTTGCTTCTGGGGATGAAGCTGCAGATTCGCCTTCTCAGTTTGCATATTATTTCAATTTTGCAATCACATGCATCAAATTGGCCTTATTTGATCTGTCCTACCTTTGTCCTAGAGCTATTGCTCTGTCTTCTTTCTCTGAGCGCCAAGGTTTGTGATTTTGGGGAACAAGATCATCCTTACTCTTAATTTCCCTTTGATTGCTACGTATTCCCTGCAGAAGAATGTAGCTTGAGGACAGAGTGTCGTACTGATGTGGGAAAAGGATGAAACCAGATATGGAAACACTTGTGAGGGACTTTTATTTCTGTTGCAATTCAGTCACTCGCAGGAATTCGCCTCCCAAGCTATTCCGTGGTTCTTGAAAGATATTTCAAAGCAGAATTTCCCATTGACTCTCTTCAGCCTTCTCGTTCCTGATGAGACGCATCTCAAATTGGTGATTTTTCAAGCATTTGTAAAACTGCTTTCAGCTGAAAAGCTTACAATTCAATATTTTAATCTGGTTCCATAACCCAGATGGTTATTTAGAGCCATAGATGCACTCACAACTGGGACTGTAAATGCCCGTCTAGCCTCTGGCTACCTAACATCTGCTCTTGGGCAGATGTTTCACCACTAATCAAGAAACCATCTCTTTCATATATAACCTATTTATCACATGTATACAGTCTCACCAAGTGTCTGGACAAGAGAGTAGAGATATGAAATCCTTGCTCAGAGATTTCACATAAGTTCTGGTTTCTTTAAAACACAGAGAAGATGGTTGGTCTGCCCGACCCTTACTTTGACTACAGTTTCCACCAAATGGAGTGACGTGGAGACAAACAGAGCTGCTTCCAGTGAGCATCAGACTCCGTGGTTTCATATCTATCTCCATAGCTTCAGCTTATCCCTTGGTTTTTACTTTGGACCAAATTGTTATTTGAATATGTGTCTCGGTTATACCTGCAGTTGCTTTGTAGAATTCCTATTCTGCTTAAATAGGGTGTGTTTTTATGGGTAATGACTAACTTCTGCAAGATTTCCGGTGGTTATAGATAAATTCCAGTATCTATTTTGAGCTGAAATTTCCAAAGGCTCCTCTGGAAATCCCAGCCTCTGTGCGGCTCCTATGAGACTATAGGAGCTAGGCCTCAAAATGAATGCAAACGATAAGCATACGTATTTCCCCCCATACTGGCACATGACTCGCCCAACATTCAAAAAAACGGGTTATACCAAATTATCCTGCGATTTAGTGAGAATGGGCTATTTGTCTTGATAGGATATTAACTGACACGCAAACTTCTGTAAGTATGCATACAAATAGATCCCTGGGCCATAGCATTGTATCACATTTACGTAGCGTAACTCTAGAACCTTTCTAGATTCAAAAACTCTGATGCTTGAATACAGAAAAAGACTACATTGACTCAAATACTAACATGAAATGGCAGAGAATAAAATCAAGGCACCTATGAATACGTCTGATACGCTGCAACATCCTATTTTCCACTTGATATCAACTGGCACGATAATAGATGGACATAATGGACTTCAGCTACTACCAAAAATGCTTTCCATTCATTAACAAAAAAAAGTTAGGGGTGAATTTAAAGCTGATGGCCAAATGACTGTTAAAGCATAGGTCAGAATAGCTAAACAAGTGTTTCGGTTTATTCCCGACGCAAAAACCATACTTCCGCGGCCCTTATTCTTCCAGCCCTAAGCCCTTTTGAGCAGAAACTAACAGCCGTGCAAGACCTTTCCAGATGTTGTGATGGGGTTATAATGCAGTTTATTGGCTGTATTGCGACGGGCAGGGAGATCCGGACCCGATTATGCAGGGTGCTGTAAGCAGACGCAGCCGCAGACTATTCCTGCCTTGAAGAGCTTTGAGCATCAAAACAGAGGAAATGGAAGCACAGGGAGATGAAGGGACTAAGGCAAGGTCATTAAGCAGGGTCAGTGGCAGAGTCGGGGCTGGAATCCGACTCCATCTGATGCCCGGTCCAGTGCCCTGTTCATTGGACTGTGCTGCCTCCCCTACAATTCAGGACTCAGGCACAGTACAGCACCAGGATGAGATTGTCATGTAGGAACCTGTTCGCACAGGAGGCAGGAACTATTGCATCGAGGTCTAGTTTGTACACTAGGGGGATGCATTTACATTCAGCCCCTTCCCCTTCTCTGTCCAAGGAGTCACATGAAGCAGATGAGCAGGATTTATCCCAATACACGTAATGTTCCCTTTGATATATAGGCCTCATCAGTATCCTTAATCGTTTCCTCATTCCATAACTGAATACAGGCCAGAAATATGATTAATTGGAGAATTTAAAATGTGTCAGCTTATCTGCCATTTTCTGTTTGGGGCATATTGTGAATAAGAGTGTAGAGTTTTCCATTTTTCCTTATCCCTTACTCATGTCAGAAATGCCAGCCTACTGAGATGTATAATCAGAGAGAAAATAACTGAAATGTCCCTTCCTGAATCAATCATCTCTCTGCTGACATGGCAAGGCATCACAAAACCTCAAAGATGAAAAATCGCTTACTGTACACTGAAGCAAGTTAATAATAATACAAACAGTGGAGCCAAATCCTGAAGAACTTGCTAAGGCTCAATGCCTAACTCCAAGTAGAGCTGTTTCTGTCCTACACCAGGCGTCACATCCTGCAAACACTTTAATGCATTTTACTAACTCCATAATGTCTTCACAGGACTAGCGTAGGATGAAATTCAACTCTGTGCCGAGGTCCCGCTTGCACGGGCTCCGAAGCATCTGCAGCTTACTTGACACCTAAAAAATAAGCCATCATCGCTGGAAGGGATATTCAAGAACATGCTGAGTCGGTCTAGCTGGGCTTTTCTTGAACTCACTAACACAACAAAGACTTCAGTGGAAGCAGAGCTGCATCAAAAGTCGGTACACTCAGCCCTACACTTAAATGACATGGGATTATAACTGTTACTTGTATGAAGCCAAGAAGAGTTTTGTTACTGACTCTAATAAAAAGCAGGCTCTAGCCTTAAACAGAAAAAAGATGCAAAGCAGCGAGGGAAAGGATACAATATAATAAGCCAAGAAACTCTCATGGATATGAATTTGTTTGCACCATTGTCTCTCTCCCCCCGCGCCCAAATTATCATTGTAAATCTATTTTTATTTGCTAAGTTTGGTCAGTGAGGCGCAAAGTGTCACTGGCTGTCATGGAGTTGCTTAATAAGCTAAGCAAACTTGAGATGTTTTTTCTGTAAACTTAGTTTAGAGAAAAAAAATGACTTCACCTTCAGAGGTCTTCGAAGCTTATTCTAGCTGTTCCTTCCAAACTTAAGCACATATAGTTTAGGAGGACAAAGGGCACAACATTTTGAAAAAAACCAAGGAATTTTAAAATAATTTCCAGACTGACTTTTCTTTTGCAAATGTGAAGGAAAAACCCACGATGGTGAGAAACGGGTATCCGTTTTTTGGCACCAAGTCCTGGCTCAATCGTGCCAACACGGTGGAAAGGCATGAGGATAATACTACACTCCCAGTCCACAGACACCGACTTGACAGACGGATCAAATGAAATATTATATCATTTGCCGATTATTACGTATCAAACAGTAGGCCATTCTGCTAGTTTACAAAGATCTATACAGTCATGCAATAGAAAAAAAAAAAAAAGAAAATATAAGGAATTGGTTCTTCGGAGAAAACAAATTACTTGGAGAGTTAATGTCAAACCAGTCTGTCAGCGTTTGATGTCTCCTGCTTAGGTAATGCCGCATATGATAAGATTGTCCGTTCCCTTTTTGTCATCTGCACAAATTTGAGATAGCTGCATAGTATACCTTTTGGTAAATGCATTCCCACATGCCAATTCTAATTCAATAAGCAGTAGTTTAATTTTCTCTACCACAGGATTTTTAATCAATATACATCACAAAGCAAGTAGACGATCCACAGATTAAGTGTTTTGTTAGAGGATATGGAGGGTCCCCCCACACGCATTTATAAAAATGTGATAAATTCAAAGCTAATAAAAAGCTGCAAACCTAACTGATGCCTTTTTCTCTCTTCTGCCATTTCCATTTCCAGCAGCAGAATGATGCTGTGCTACAAATAAGGCCCAAGAGACAGGAGGAAAGTTACATGCCTAAAAACTAGCAATCAATTTAACCACTCAGTCTCTGCACATTCAGCTAAAACTCAAACCTGGAAATACATCTGATTTCATTTGATGGATTCTGATTTTGTCCTAAAGGAGGAAAGGTCTAAAGCTGCGCTATATCAACATCACCTTCGCACAGGGTCAGCATTCTTACAGGCCTGATGGGTAGGATTTCCTCACTCTTCCCTTCTCACCCCTGCTTCTACAATTCTGCCTTACAAGTGGTTAAATGGCAACGTTATTCTAAGATGCTTACAGTACTTGTCAATAAATGGTGTGAAGCGTTTCACAGCTGCACAGAAACTGGCAATATTAGTCATTCCGCTGTCTTTATGTTACCAGGCAGAACATTTTTCACTTTTTCATCTCTGGAAGTTGCTCCAACTTTTCCAATAAGCAAAGAAGCTTATCTGGCATGTCTTCAGACCAAAAGATTTCACTCTGGCGTCTGTTTTTCAACTAGATCTCCTTTTCAAATCACTGGGAGTTCTGCCTGAAGATCCTAATTTGGATTAAATCCATGCGGGACTGAACGTGACGTTCAAGGCGGGCCCATCAATTGCAAGCATACAAAACCAGAGGTCCAAGAACCTCCATTAAACACTTCACTGAGTCAAGGGCTCATTTCCAAAGGACCCCTGGCAACCCAAGCACTCCACCTTTTCTTTCAAGGCAATTCTAGCATTTCTGTTTCTAAACAGAACTGGGAAAACTGGCACCGTAGGAAGACGAGGGCTCCGTTCAGCTCTTTCAGTTGAACTGGCTCGCCCATCTCTATATGAAATGCTCCGAAAGAAACCATGATCTAAGGGTGAGATTTATTTCTATGCAAGGGGGCAAGACAATACCAACGCAACACTTACAGGCTTATAATCAGACTCGACTGGGAATTATAAGTCGCTTGTACACGTGACGGGGTTTAGTCCCCTACATTGAAATGGTAGGTTTTTAATTATGACTATTGAAAACCCACTATTTCAATTTAGGGGCTTCCATTATAGTGAGGGGTCCGATCCTTATTTTTTCTTCTCCGACACCGCAGAGCCTGCCCGCATGTCCCACAGCCAGGGGGCAAGCTGTCAAAGCATGCAACGTTACAAATAGCTACTTTGCAAACTAAACTACATGTGGATGTGGGTTAGCTTGCAATGTAGCCAACTCATTTAAATTGTAACCTGCCTCCCCTGCACGTGTACAGTGATGCAATTAAACTGCAACAACAGCCAGTTTTCGTCACGTGTACAAGCGCCCGTATTGTACATTGACCTGACAGAAGAGTGAATACGGTATTAACCTGATCACATGACTTCAAGCAAAAAAGAATAAAAATCAACATGGTAAGGTTTTGTCTTTTATTGACTTTCCTGTTTCGGCAAGGTCCCGATTTTTATAACTGATTAAAGACAACATGCACATTGATATATAAAATACTTCCTGTGCCCAGCTGCAAATCAGGGAGAATGTATATTTTTTTTGCAAAGTAGCATGTCATCCTTGTTACGATCTGGATTAAAACCGTGCATCTAGTTCTTTGTTCTAACCACTGTTCACACACATGCATGCACCTTCCAGTGGAAGGCTGACTACCTATTTCCAGCTGCCCAGTCAACCAGAAAGCACTAACTTGTATTTCACAGGCCCTGGAGGATTCACAAAGACCATGTCAAGGACTGCACGGGGAGCCTGAGTACTGTCCTGGAGAAGGTCACACTAACAGTATTGACTGTGACCTCTGCCAACTCACCCTTCATTTACCTGTTGGAGAAAAATGTGGCAAGAGATCTGGGAAGTGACTAATGATAATGTGTTTGTCAGACCGCGTGTTAAGTCCCAATAGAAGAGCCTCTCTTACATAAGAGCATATTAAGGGAGGGTGGGGAAAAAAAAGATGCACCTTCCCTACATTTTCAGATCTCAGATTAGAAGATACAGTGCAGGCTTTTCTGTCATGGGATGAAGCTGACCTTGAATGCTAAAAAAAAAAAAAAAAAGTTGCCAGCTACATGTCAGAGATGATTAATGAGAAAGGAAGGAGAGCTCCTTCCAAATGGCATTAATGATCAGGTAGAGGAAAAGCGCGCAAAAGAGCTGAAACACATCAACGCCCAAGTCAGGAGACGGTTCCAGCACCTCAAAACCTGTCTGCTTCTCTGTTGCTTTCATCTGTATCCCATCCATCACCACCACCAGAAGGAAACCTCAGAGGCCGGAAGAAAGCCTCAGAGGTTTTCTTCCAGGATGTGGTCTGATGAATACAATAGACTAGGTTGCAGGGCAAGAGAAACCCACCCTCTTTTCACTGCAGGTAGTGCACTGGCAAAAGGAGGATTATCAGATGAAAATGCAGGATTTTTGCATGAAAGGCATTTAGGAGCAGTGCGCAGCCAGACTTGTGCGTGCTTGATACGGACTACGATACTGCTGGCTGACAGGAGCTAATGGCTGCCATCAGGCGAGATAATCACAGCCCTCATTAAAGCCATTGGGTGTTCCAAGCTCTCTTTCAGGCTCCAGAGAAGGAGAAATCAAGTCCTTTTATGCAGAGAAAACAGCTGCAGACAATGGTGCTGCACAGCTGGCCAAAGCTAACCCAGGTAGATTAACAGAGGCTTCCAGAGCTGCAAATGTAGCGGCTGGGATATCGATTTGCAGGCTGTGTGTTGGAGGCGAGAGGGCCCGAAGAAGGGAGGTTGAGCGTGACCCTGAGAAGAAGCAGAGGCACAGAGCTCGCTGGAGTGGCACGCTTGGGGATATCTCAGCAAGGAAGCTGCTCGCTGTTTCTCTCGACT
>NW_005841833.1:16021-23302 GCF_000455745.1 Alligator sinensis | reverse complement strand
GGGAAAGAGGACTTTTGGAACATTTTTTTTTTTTTGTAAATAAGATTACACCAAAGACTATACCTGACTTGTTTCATTGATTTTTCTCATCTTAACGGAAGCAACCCTGCGAGGACCCAAATTTTTAGCTAACCTTTTGGGACAAAGGAACAACAGCAGATTAGCTGGCAACTCATCGTCATTTCATTCTGAGTGGGTTACTTAGTGACACTGACCGGTGAGTTTGCTCATCTTTCCTGAGGTTGAGGAAGCGACGTTCATTAAAGTGGATACAAGAAATGGAGTGAACGATGGGGGGAAATTCACTCTGATTATGGTACCAACAAGAACAACCTGGGATAGTTATCAAGCATACAGGAGGAAGCGGTAACAATAAGGGACAAGCCAAACATACAATATCTCGATCATGCTCTCGCTATTTTGATTTTGTTTGTACTGGTTCAGGAAGCTTGTATCCTCTTAGTGGCAGAGGCAGCGTGTTTCTCTGTGGGTAGGCTAAGGGCAGAGAAAAGCAGAGATGCACTTGGGATTGAGTTGTCAGAAAGACAACGGTAGACTGCTAAGAACACTGCTTGTATGCCTGTTTTTCTTCTGACAGTCTGTGTCACTTTTGAAGCACAGAAGAGGATTTCTCCTCTGTTCCCGTATTATATTCCCATTGTTATTATCTATACTACAAATACTATCTGGGCCCCCAATGCAACTAGAGTCTCCTTCCCAAGCAAACACATTTATTAAGCCAGGGTCCCCAGATTCTTGCACTCACAGTATCAAAGGAGTGGGGGAAAAAGAGAGGACTTGCACCCATTTTACAGATGGGAAACTGAGGCACAGAGAGAGGAAGTCTTTGGGCAATATAAGGAGCCTGCTGGCATGACAAGGAACTGAACACCAATCTCCCAAGCCCCAGTCTGGTACACTACTCGTGAGAGCACTGGTCTTCTTCCAATACCAGCACTGAATATAGTGCAGCCAATTTTCCAGCTGAGGGCTGGATGAGACTCAGCCTTTAAGTAGCCAGTGAAAGAGCAGGTTGTGTTCTTACCCATTTCAATACCTATAAAATGAAGGAACAAGGTCAAGAATGAAACCACACAGCAGCAGGCCACATGACCATTACAGAGTGCAGACTTTCCTTTGCACATCTATTTGATTCCTAATTTTATCACTTGCTTTCAAGCTTTTAACAACACCCATTCAATACAATGGCCATCAGATTTTTAATGCCCGGCTAATAGTAGCATCTCTGTCTGTGATCTGTAGGACAACTTTCCTTCCGCTTGCAGGCCCAGATTCTGCCCTTCGTTACATTTGTGTTCAACTGGAGTAACTCCAATTTCCCTGATGTCCGTGAATGAAATTGGTTAGCATGGAAGTGAACCTTTACTTATCCCACGTGACAAGACTGAGCAGGGTGGTGTTGGAGGGGTGATGCAGCCGTGACCTGAAGAAGAATGCCTTGCATTCAGAAACTTGTCTAACCCTGCGCAGTTGGTCCAATAAAAGGTATCACCCCTAAGGGGCTCTGCGTGTGTGCAGGTAAAAGCACGATGGCAGGAGGCATGCAGGGTAGGAGGTGTGATTGGGGCTGATCCTGGTCTCTTCCTGCACCAACAAGAAGCAAGCTCCCATGGCTGGGAGCCCCCCTCATCTGATGGGGCTCCCAGTTGCATAGGAGACCCTGTTATACATGCAAATTAAAGCTGGATAGCAACCAGCTATAAAGTTACTACACATTTTCCAGGTCTAACTTTATAAGTGGTTGGACCTTTTAATGGCATGATTGGTACTGTGCACGTGTAGCTGGTCTCGGTTAACTGTGCAATACAGTTATGTGTAAGGGAGTATGTAATACAGTATGTAATGTAGGGGAGGAAGCGGGGGTGCTAAGAAATCCTTGCTTCAAGACTAAGCCTGGCATTCATTTCTTCTGGTGTTTATGAGACTTGCCCAGTGGTAAATTGTCTTTTTTTTGTGGTTTTTTTCCTTTACCTACTATGGCTGCTTTCCTTTCCTTCCCTTAATTTAACCTTCCCTGAGGCACCGGAGATGTAAGCAGTAAATTTCTATGGACTATTTTCTCCTGTGCCTGGCAAATTAAGTGAAGAATTATGAGAGCCTGCTTCAAAATACTATGTGCTAGCCAAAACCTCCGACCCGGTAGGTCATCATGTTAATCTCTAATTGCAGAGGTATTAAGAAACTTTGTTTAGGCTTGGTGTACGATTCCAGTATGGGGTTTCAAGGCGAATCTGGGTTAGATTTTGGTTGCCCTTTAGCAGAACGACTTTCAGCAGGTACCACTTGAATTTAAGGGAGCCATACACAAATGGCAAGAGATCCGCTATTGCGCCTTCTTGACGGGCAACTCCAGAAACGAACGTAACGCAAGAGCGAACAGATGTTGAGCCACGTTCCCAAACCGGTCCCTTTGTGATGCTTTACCTTCTACATCGGTTTACTTTCCTCCAACTACTGTACAGCTACTGTACTGTACTACTGATCTGCTTACCTATTACAACGGCCATGACTTTTCAGGCAGTCACCCAGTGAAATCCCAGGATCTGCACGAGTGTTGTTTGGCTTGGATTTGGCTAAAATGCTCAGGTTTGCTCACTGCTGTAGCTTCTTCACAAAAAACGCACCATCCAGCCAAAATAATAGCAGCTCTGATCTCTGCAGAACAGCGGCTGGGCTCCTGCACATTGTTCCACTGCCCTGTGTTGTGTAGTGCAAAGTCATATGAACATTTTAAAGGGACCTCTATTTTTTTTTCTTACTTCCAGTGATGGCAAGTACCCCCAGGTGATGGAGGTTTCAGGAATTTTCCCCGTCGGTGGCACCGCATGTATAACAAATCTTCAAATGTCTCTCCTTTCTCTTTGCTGTGCGGAGAGGTTGAAATTTGCTGTAAATATTTGCTGTTCCAAGAGCCAATATGCTGATAATAAGAGAAGTGAAACTAATATCTTTTGGCTGAATTAAGAAACATGAATTCTCCCTGAAGCTCTCCGAGCCACTGACAGCCATTAAACTTCTTCCTCCGTGCATTGTTTCTGCCAGTGTGTATTTTTAATCCCTTTCTTCTTATTGCAAGACATGTTTCAAGCTATGCTATGCAACACAGAGCAGCAAATTGAAATTAGCATTATCTAGACCTGTAATTAGAGGAGAATTAATTTTTCTTCAGTGAAAAATTAAAGGAAAAAAATCCCAGCACTTGACAAAAGAAAATGCATTGTCACATTTTTAAGTCAAAGTTAATTATGAATTATGGATCATTTGCAAGAAAGCAATACAGAAGTACCCACCGGGCCTGTATCCAAAGTAGAAATAAATTTATGACAAAGTTGATATTGACCCATTATTTATAAAGTCTGTTAAATTCATCTTAGACCAGGGCTGCTGGTGGAAAAAAAAATGATTTATTATACAAAGTAATATAAAATGTAATGAAATAGATTAAGTCTCTTTCTGAAATATTGTTATCCATTAGATCTGGTAAATTTAAGTCTGTTTAAACATGAAATACCACTTTAGCAGATACGCTGGCTCCTACCTAATTGTGGAGTTCCTAATGCTTTTGAGCTCTTGTGTTGAAAATCGTTGTCAGGAGAATAGATGGAGATAACGATTTTATTTGGGGCCTTTAAATTAACTGCAGTTATGATACCGCAGCAGTTGCAGGTTTTTTTCCCCCCACCTGGATCCACAGCTGAATGCAAAATATTTGGAAATTTGGATGCAGTGAGTTCCACCCAGATTAGCATCTCTGGGACAAGCACGGTTTGAAGTTGGCAGACTCATGAGGTTCAGTTAGCACCCTGCTCGGTTTGAGGGTATTCCTGGTCCTGTTTGATTTGCATGTGCATCTAAAAAAAACTGGCCAACAGAACAAATCACTGCCAAGACTTGTATTTGCAAAGAGGGAAAACAAAAAGCCTGAGACTCCTAAATCCTACCTTTCTGCACATTGCCTGAAAACCAAAAAGCCACCAAGAGATGGAGATGGCGTTTGGTCCTGTCCTTATTGCAATCTCCAGCAAAACTCCCTTGCTGGAGTGGTGCTGGCTCAGGCCTTTTTTTACTGGTTATATGTTAAGTTCTTCCCTACACAGTAAGGCAACAACCCATGCCATAGGCAAGTTTCCTGTCCACCTTTGTGGGTAGATCTGAGCTTGGCACTGGCACGGCTCTCTTCCCTGAGGGCTCCCAAACCCTTCTGAAGACGTTGCGGGAGGGATTATCTATACTGCCATGAAGCATGACTGCAGCACAGGTAGGCATTTAATTTATCTAGCACGGGCAATGCTATCAGTGAAGTTACAGCAGCATGGACTTGAGTGGAGCCAGTAGTCCAAGGCTGAATCCAGAGTCCCCTGCAGACTTGCACTTTCCATGCCACCAAGCCTTTGCTGCTATTGGTACCTGCATTAGCTTGTTAATCCCAGTGGGGTATGCAGACCTCCACTGTGATCCCAGTGTCATCTAGAGGTGTAGATACACCTGGAGTCTCTCTACAAGCTGGGCAAAGATTATACACCATTTTACACAGCAATGAAGTAAATCATTGGGAGTTTATGGGTCAGATGCTACTTTCCTTCCCCATGTTGCACGCATACTGCCATATGCTGGGAGTAGCCACAAGGAAATCAGTGGGTCGCTTGAAGAGTACGACATCACTCAGTGGGATGTAGAGATGGGCAGGCGGAGAGTCTGTACCAGAGCCCTGTGCCTTTGGTCCCATCCAGCAAGCTATAGAAATGCTTAAGATGAAATATATGAAATGTCCCATTTCAAGTATCAACTTTTCCACGCTACTCTGGTAAATGGGAACTCACTGTGACAGCAAGTGTAATGCTTTTCTACATGGCCGAAGCAATGCCCACTGGGCTTTACTGCATAGGACCAGGGCTCTCTTTCATGGGAATCAGGCCCACTGGGCTTTACTGCATAGGACCAGGGCTCAAACTGGTAATCTGTTTGCTTCAGTGCCAGGAATTGGTCTTTGCTCGGGAGCTACAGGATGTTATTTGGCTGTTTTACGCCCTTACTCCTAGCGCAGGGGAGCAGCGGGCGCTGCGTTCCCGCAATGTTAATGCTGTTGTAATGACTGCTGTAAAGATATCGTTCGAATAGTAATGCTTTATCAGTTTCGCTTTTCTCCTGTTTTATTTTCTAGAATAATCCATTTTCTTATCTCACTTTTGCTTTTCCGCCTTTGAACATTGCTAATCTTTAGTGTTTGTGCATAATGCAAAATCTCATTGCCATAGGAAAAGCCGTTTCTCTCTTCGTTTTTAATTTATTCATAATTAAAACTCTCGTGTTAGTGACAGTTTTCAAATCTGACATGACATTTTTATAATCTAGTTAATATCTCAAAAGGTTTTACTGCATTGCAGTCTGGGAGTTATGCAAAATAAGACCAGGAGAAGAAAAAACCCTGCCTCGGTGTTGTTTAATCATAAAGCTATGACTGAAGAATTATTATTGTTTTTATTATAGGAAAACTACATTACAGGTTGTTGGGTTTGTGGGGTTTTTTTGCCAAAAGCAGGCAATAACTCAATATATTTGGCTCCAGAAGAATTCTCTCACACCCAGTTTCTCTGTGTAGACAGGAAGATATGGTAATAGATTGACTAGCACTGCAAAGGCACATTGCCCTGATCCTAAGCCCACCTTGAAGAGAATAGAAAAGCATACCAATACATGACTATATTGACTGTATCCCTCTTCTCCCATCCTTCATATTTCGCTTGCCATCTGGGATTATAAAATTATTGGAGGAGGGGCCTTCTCTTCACATAAATTCATGCAACTTCCAACACACTGATGCCCCAGTGTCTGGGTGGCATGTCTACATGCCACCCATATTATCATTTTTATCATGTTATCGTATTATCATTCACCGTATTGTCACTCTTAAATAGCTCATTTTATTGCCTTTCTTGTTTTAGCATTTGTACAGTCATTCCTGAGATTTTAAGCCTTAGCGTGGCTCTGGTTGGGGGCAGACGCAATAGGTTGACAAACTCTCCCTTACTGCAAAAAGCAATTCTGTAGCTCCGCTACAGAAATGATCCATGCTTCCTATCACTCCCTGCTGTGGGGATCTAAACAGAAGGGACCGTCCCCCACCCCCAACACACAATTGCCTTGGCTAGATCTCCTCCAGGTGCAGGGAACTCGGGACATGGCCTCACCACCTCCAGACCATGTGAGGCATAAATGTAGTGAAGCGCAGCAGGTCTCACAATCGATCCTAAATCAGAGCTGCCTCAGGGAGGTGCTGGGCACATGCCAATAGCATGGCTGAAACGGATATGTTCTGCGAGCAGGTACAATGCCACTCTTGGTGGCTACCTTGCATCTATTTTAGGGTTTATCATGTATGAAGTGTGCATGCTGTGCTGTGCTGCAGTGCCGCTGCAATGCCACTTTTGGTGGCTACCTTACATCTATTTTAGGGTTTATCATGTATGAAGTGTGCATGCTGTGCTGTGCTGCAGTGCTGCTGCAATGCCACTTTTGGTGGCTACCTTACATCTATTTTGGGGTTTATCATGCATGAAGTGGGCATGCTGTACTGTGCTGCTGCAATGCCACTCTTGGTGGCTACCTTGCATCTATTTTAGGGTTTATCATGTATGAAGTGGGCATGCTGTACTGTGCTGCAGTGCTGCCCAAAGGTGTGCCCTCAGTCCCTAAGCAGGTTGGCCTATTATACAAGTATGGGCCTTCCTATGCACAGAAGACTGAAGATGCCCCATGAAGTTTCCTTTATCCGGTCCACCAAAATAAAGGAAGAAAACAAGGTTTGGACCTCCCAGGACGTACCTGGGGGTTTAGATTCGAGGGGATCCGGTCAGGGGAGGTCAGAGCAATCTGCACAGACCCTTGCTACTGGGGCAGGGTTGCTAATGTGGTTCCAGAGACTTTCCTTCCACTGCCTCTCCACGAGCGGACAGCAGTAACCAACTCAGAAGGATGCATAGGGCTGGGCTAGGCACAGCTGCCATGACTCTTCCTGCTTGGAGCTGAATGCCCACAAAAAATCCACGTGGGGACTTACTGTGCCACAACATTTTAACTGAAGTGGGTCTGATACAGTCACACGGACTGACTGCAGCCAGCTTGACAGGAGCTTTCCTTGCAAACAGCACTAAAGCAAACAGCAGCATGAGCGCATAAGCTCTGAGATGTGCTTGGAGCTCAGCTTCTGTAGCCAAATGATTTACAGTATATTTGCTTTTCATGGCCAGCGTCAGAAGCAAG